>NC_057813.1:97550535-97808923 GCF_018294505.1 Triticum aestivum | reverse complement strand
GTAGAATTGAACCAAACAGTTAACTAAACACCACAACAAATGAACCAAATGTCAACTGAGCACCACATTGCACAATATAACATACCCCTAATAGAAGATTAGACAGTTAACCAAACCAAGCATGCTTAACAACTTGGAAATATAGCAATTGTATTTGTTTGTCATGTATATACTACAGCCAAATTCAATTTATTCATCACATGGTATACAATAACAGAATGCACCCACAACTATTGAACATCGCATTGCAGAATAGAACCAAACAGTTAACTAAACACCACAACAAATGAACCAAACGTTAACTAAGCACCACATTGCATAATATAACATACCCCTAATAGAAGATCAGACAGTTAACCAAACCAAGCATGCTTAACAACTTGGAAATATAGCAATTGTATTTGTTTCTCATGTATTTAGTACAACCAAATTCGATTTATTTCTCACATGGTATACAATAACAGAATGCACCCACAACTATTGAACATCACATTGCAGAATTGAACCAAACAGTTAACTAAACACCACAACAAATGAACCAAACTGTAAGTGCATTTAGTGCCCCTTAGTGATTTTGGTGTGTTGAAGACTTATAGGTTAAGGAACTAATATGTTTGTGAGTGTACACAAGCTCTATAAGTCGATATTTATGATGAATGTCGACCCATAAAAATGTATGTCTTACACTGAAGACTTTGGTTCTCCTAAAGATTTTGAAAGTGAAGAAATTGGTGTGACCTTGAAGACTTGGATATTCGTGCGAGGATTATGAAGCATGAAGAATTTTGGTTTTCATAGTTTCATTTTATCTTTCATGAGTCATAGGAAACACCGTACTGTTAAAGGGGGTCGAGGTAATACTAAGGAAACTGATTTCAAAGTGATGCTCATCTCAAAATCCTACACCTACCTAATCCTTTCGAGTGAAGCCATTAGAAATATCATATCAGTTCAATCAATTTCTTCAGTGACAGAGACGAAGATCTTATGGTCTCTGAGGAATTTGTTCTAACTGAGCAGTTAGGATTCGCCAGTGCGGATTGCCTACATAGTGAGGAACATGATAGCCCTGAGGAATTCGAACCTCAAATCCGACCGTTGTTGTGCTACGTGCTAGCTGTCCAAAATATCCTACCACCTAACGGTCATATCATTGAAGGGCATTTATGTCTTATCATGCCAGGCTGCTCCCTAGGCTATAAGTAGCCACCCCCTACAACCACTAGCTAGTTGGCTACTTCAGAGAAACTGACACTTGTCATTGAGAGCATTCCATCCACCGAGGACTTTGAGCGAAAATCATCAAGTGAGGAGAAACCAAAACCCAAACCCAAACATCTACAAACCCAAAGTGATTGAGCATCACTGAAGAGATTGTTCTTGTGTGGAACCGATGCTTGTTACCTTTGAGGACTGTGTATCCTCTAGAGGGTTAGGCCTCATGGTCTGAGCATCCATGAGGAATTGTGGATCGCCGAGTGACCAAGTCTGTGAAGGTTGGGAGTCACCTATGAAGACTTACCACGAGTGTTGGGCGAGGTCTGCGTGACTTTAGCTCAAGGAGAATATGGTGAGTATTGTGTATCCTCGAGTTTAAATACTCAGCCGCTCCAACCAGACGTACAACTATCACAATAGTTGGAACTGGTCATCATTATCTTCACCAAGCCAACTGGTTCTATTTCCTCAACCCTTTCATTTCCTCATTCATGTGTTGAAGAATCTTATCATTAATGTTTGAAGACTTTGACTGAAGACTTTCTCTATTTCCTCAATCCTATTTCTTCAGTCACATAGTCCTCAGCCTGCTTATGTTGTTATCACGCTTTCTGTACTCTATGTTTGTTTTCATTTCATCATGATGACTATGCTACTGCTATGTCATACTTAGACCTGAGTACTTATTCCGCTGCTAGTGTGTCATTACTTAGAAACTTCTTCACCTAGAAATTCCTTAGTGACGAATTTGTAAAAATCACCTATTCACCCCCCTCTAGTCAGTATAACACACTTTCAATTGGTATCAGAGCAGGTACTCCCTTGTTCTGTGTGATTTTGGTTTAACCACCTGGAGTTTAGTTATGTTGACTGCAGGTATGATCAAGTTCTCGACTGGGTGTCCTACCTTCGATGGGACGGACTACCCCTACTGGAAGAACAAGATGTGCATGCATCTTGAGGCAATTGATAACAATCTCTGGTATGTTGTGGAAAATGGTGTTCCCTCAGTCACTCCTCTATGAATGCTGCTGATGTGAAGAGATTCAAGCAACTCGATTCTCAAGAGAAGAATATCATATGTGGTCATATGAGCAAAGGACAGTACGACAGAGTGAGTGCTTTGGAAACTGCTAAGCTGATTTGGGATAGGCTGTCCAAGGTCAACGAAGGAGTCTCTACTCAACGTGTCTCCCGAGTTGATGTTCTTCGCAATCTATTCAACCGCTTCAAAAGACTTGACAATGAAAATGTTCAGCAAACCTTTGATCGCCTCACTGACATCTCAAATGAGCTTCAAGCACTTGGTGCCACTGACGTCATCGACCATGAGGTGGTGAAGAAATTGCTGAGATCGCTTGATTCCTCATTCGACACCCTTGCATTGATGATTCAAGAGCGAGCTGATTACAAGTCACTAGATCCCGCTGATATCCTCGAGAAGCTAAACACTCATGAGTTCTAGCTTGCTGAGAAGAGAGACCTCTATGGACTGAGATTTGGAAGATCACGTGCAATGAAGGCCAAGGCAGTCTCTGAATCTAAAGGTGAAGATTCTGGTAGTAGCCTTGGTGACCCTGAAGAACGGAGCCAGGATATAGCAATGCTCGTGAAGAAAACCCAGAGGTTCTCTCACCGCGGCCGTTTTGGAAAGTCTTCAAGGAGTGATGATTCCTCGTCCCATGACTACAAAAAGAGAACTTGCCACAAATGCAAGAAACCTGGTCACTACATGTCTGATTGTCCTCTGTGGGAAAAGGAATCAAAGAACAAGAACTACAAAGATGATGATTCTGACGACTCAAAGAAGAAGAAGAAGAAATCCTCAAAGTCCTCATCATCAAAATCTTCAAAGTCTTCATCTCACAAGAAGAGCAGTTCCAAGAAGGCCCAGGCATTCATTGGCAAGGAAATGGACTCTGAAGCTGAATCTAAGGAAAATGTGGAAGAGGAGGAATCTGAGGAGTCAGACTCTAGTGTGGCAAGCTTAGCCCTCTCTACTGCTTACGTCAGCAAGTCCACCTTCAACACTAAAGAAAATGACCTTCCCAACTCTGTTGACAAGAGCACCGATGACTATGCTCCCACATATTGCTTCATGTCAAAAGGTGCCAAGGTACTCAAACATTCCCCCTCTGAATCTAGTGAGGATGAATCTGATGACAATCTGAAGCCTAGCTTTTCCAAACTTGCTAAAATTGTTGTTAAACAACATAAGGCTTTGGAAAAGATTCAAGATCTACTACATAAAAGCGATGACCTGTTGGGTGAGGAATTGAATCACACTAAGACTCTGACTGATAATCTTCAGAGACTTTACTCACGGTTTGACAACCTTCAAAATCATCATAACACTCTTTTAACTGATCATGAGAAGCTTTCTTATGAATTTCTTCAGAGAAAGCAAGATCTTGAGAAGTTAAAAGTGAGTTATGAAGATCTTCAGAATGAAAACGATTCATTGCTTGCTCAATAGATCAGTTCCGCTCACGAAGAATTTATTCCACCATGTCTGAAATGCATTGAGCATGAATCTGCTAATTCTTCACCTGAATGTTCAAATGCTTCTATTGCTGCAAATTCTTCAACTGTCTTTGTGGTCAAAAATTCCTCATCTGAGCATACCACATGTATCACTGACGATAATGCAGGGTTGAAGGAATTGTATGTGATAGGCATATACAAAAGCCTTAAAGGGCATCAGACTCTTTGTGATGTCCTCAAAAAGCATATCTTGAACAGGAACCCTAGGCAAGAGGGTATTGCCTTTGAGAGGAAACTCAATGATGATGGGACCTACTAGAAACCTGAGCAGTACCCCACATTCTCATGGGTTGCTGCGACAGGACCTCCTATAGATCCATGCACTTTATCTGGCTTTACCTGTGAATCTTCATATTCCTGTGAAGAGTCATTTGACTCCAACTATAAATTGTTCAAGAATCAGAATGGTGAAGTATTTGCTCGATATGTTGGAACTAACTTCATAAACGGTCCCCCTATGACGAAAATCTAGGTTCCCAAAAGGTGCCTTGAAAATCTTCAGGTGAATGTCATCATGACACCACCTATGAAGAATAGGAACCCCAGATCAAATTCTTCATCTGGATTAAAATCTTCATATGGATCCAACTCCTCATATGAACCAAATTTTTCATCTGGATCAAATTCCTCATGTGGATCAAAATCCTCATATGAACATCATCGTGCTAACACTTCTGTTTTGCAGGGAAAGCCTAACGACTATGAATATGTGCATTATTCTTCAAACCATTATGTTCATAAGTCCTCGAAGAATTTCTCTGCTTATTCATATGCTTATCCTAACCACTTTTCTGTGAAATGAAGTGCACTGACTTCAATGCCATCTTTTTCTTATGGAGCTCGCAGAATGATGAACTCTTTGCCACCCCTCCAGATGTGGGTGGTGAAGAAAAAGAACTAATCTCTTATGTAGGGTCAGGTCTCCAGACGAACTTAATCGTCTGAAGAATTTGCTAGAGACCTAAATGTGCTTGAATGGATGCAAGCTAATCATGAAGAAATGAATAACTCATTCCTCACGTCCTCATATTGCTATATTTGTTACTGTTGATGAAATTGAAATCATATTCTTCACTGATGAAGTATATGGGTTCATAAGTTGCACTAATTCATCTACGGGATGTATAACCCAAAGCTACTGAGTGGGTCCTCGACAGTGGATGTACAAATCACATGACCGGTGACAAGAACTTATTGATGGACACTGATTTATCTCCATCTCATCTAAATCATATCACCTACGCTGACAAAGGCAAAAGCAAGGTATTGGGTCTAGGTAGGGTTGCGATCTCAAAGGATAGACACATGGACAAAGTCATGCTTGTCGAGTCCTTAGGATTCAACCTCATGTCTATCTCAATGCTTTGTGATCTTAATATGGTTTTTGTCTTTGGCAAATATCGTTGTATTGTGCTAATAGAATCTGAAAAATCCAAAGTCTTCGAAGGCTTTAGGAAAGGAGACTTGTATATTGTTGATTTCTCTGCGGGACCACAGCCTGCCACATGTCTACTTGCAAAAGCTTCAGAAGGTTGGTTATGGCATCGACGACTTCGTCATGCTGGGATGAGCAACTTGCATACACCCGTGAAGAAGAAGCATGTCATTGGCATCGAGGGTGTCAAATTCCTCAAAGATCATCTTTGTAGGTCTTGTGAGGCTGGAAAGATCACCAAAGCCAAGCATCCCTCGAAGACTATCATGACCACTTCTCGTCCCTTTGAATTACTTCTTATGGATCTATTTGGACCTACTCATTATGCCACGTTCACTAGTTATGCATCATTATATGGCTTTGTCATTGTTGATGATTATTCTCATTATACCTGGGTGCATATCATCACTTACAAGAATAAAGTGCAGGACGTCTTCAGATGATTATCCTCAAGATCTTCTACGAACTTCGGTGTGAAGATCAAGCATATCAGGAGTGATAATGGAACTGAGTTCAGAACACAGGTCTCGATGAATATCTTGACATACTTGGTATTACTCACGAGTTATCTGCTCCCTATACTCCTCAGTAGAATGGCGTCATGGAGCGCAAGAACAAAACTCTTGTTGAGATGGCTTGCACTATGCTTGATGAATACAAGACACCACAGCGTTTTTGGCCAAAAGCTATTGATATTGCATGCCACATCATCAATAGAGTATATCTTCACAAATTCTTCAAAAAGACCTCATATGAACTCCTCACTGACAACAAACCCAATGTAAGTTATTTCAAAGTCTTCGGTGCTAAATGTTGGATTAGATATCCTCATCATCACTCTAAATTTGCACCGAAAGCACATGAGGGATATATGCTTGGTTACAGAAAGGACTCGCACACCTACAGAGTCTTCAACATCAATCATCACAAGATTGTTGAAACTGTAGATGTGCGGTTCGATGAAACTAATGGCTCGCAAAGACAGCACCTACCTCCTATGCTAGATGAAATGTCACCTGAGGAATCCATCAAGCTCAAGGCTACTGAGGATGTCATCCCTACCGAAGAATTTGTTGAAGAAGTCATTCCGGATCGTGAAGACAATCACGCTGGTGCTACTGAAGAAAATGGCCGTGAACAAATTGTTGGGCCTTAGCAAAGTTGTCAACCTGCACATCCTCGCGTTTCAAACGAAGTGTAGATTAAGAAAATCATCAGCGACATCAACGCACCAGGTTCTCTCATGCGCTCAAAACCTTCACACTTGTCTAACTTGTGTGGGATTTTGCGTTTGTCTCTACCACAGAGCCCACTAAAGTTGATGAAGCATTCATGGAATCTGAATGGATTCAAGCCATGCAAGATGAATTGCATCAATTCGAGATCAACAATGTGTGGGAGCTTGTCAAACGACCAGACCCACGAAAGCACAACATCATCGGTACCAAATGGATCTGGCCTAAGCAAAGTCGTCAACCTGCACATCCTCGCGTTGCAAACAAGTGCAAATTGAGAAAATCATCAGCGACATCAACGCACCAGGTCCTCTCATGCACTCAAAAGCTTCACACTTGTCTAACTTTTGTGGGCATTTTGCGTTTGTCTCTACCACAGAGCCCACTAAAGCTGATGAAGCATTCATGGAATCTGAATGGATTCAAGCCATGCAAGATGAATTGCATCAATTCGAGCTCAACAATGTGTGGGAGCTTGTCAAGCGACCAGACCCATGCAAGCACAACATCATCGGTACCAAATGGATCTACCACAACAAACAAGATGAAAATGGCCTTGTGGTGAGGAATAAGGCTCGTCTTGTAGCTCAAGGCTACACACAGGTTGAAGGAATTGATTTCGATGAAACTTTTGCACATGTTGCTTGACTTGAAGCTATTCACATATTGCTTTCTTACGCTAACCACCATAATATCATCTTACATCAAATGGATGTGAAAAGTGCATTCCTCAATGGTAAGCTTGAGGAAGAAGTATATGCTGCCCAACCACCAGGTTTTGAGGATCCAAAATTTCCAGATCACGTCTACAGACTCAACAAGGCTCTCTATGGACTCAAGCAAGCACCTCAGGCATGTTATGATACATTGAAGGAATTCCTCATGAATAAAGGCTTCAAACCCTGTTCACTTGACCCAACTATTTTCACCAAAGCATATGATGATGAATTATTCATGTGCCAAATATATGTTGATGATATTATCTTTGGCCCTACTAACCAATGATATAGTGACGAATTTTCCTATATGATGAGTGAGGAATATCAAATGTCTATGATGTGAGAGTTGAAATTCTTCTTAGGTCTTCAAATTTGTCAATAACACAATGGCATATTCATATCCTAAGAGAAATACCTCAAGGATGTGTTGAGGAAATTCGGCATGCAAGATGGCAAAGGCGTTAAAATCCCTATGCCCACAAATGGCCATCTAGTCACCGATGAAAATGGTAACAACTTTGATCAAAAGGTATACCGCTCCATGATTGGCTCTTTATTGTACCTATGTGCATCTAGGCCAGATATTATGCTTAGTGTTTGCATGTGTTCCCGATTTCAAGCTACACCGAAGGAATCACACCATAAGGTTTTGAAACATATTCGTCGATATCTAGCTCACACTCCAACACTTGGATTATGGTATCCCAAGGGCTCTTCCTTTGATCTCATTGGATATTTTGACTCTGACTATGTTGGTGATCGGGTGGATCACAAGTCAACATCAGGCACATGTCATTTCCTCGTATGATCCTTGGTATGTTGGTCCTCGAAGAAGCAGAACTGCGTATCACTCTCTACTGCTGAAGCTGAGTACATTGTTGCTGGATCTTGCTGTGCTCAATTGCTATGGATGAAGCAAACCCTCAAGGACTATGGAATGAATGTGAAGAATGTGCCACTCTAGTGTGACAATGAGAGTGCTATCAAGATTGCTCACAACCCAGTCCAACACTCGAAGACAAAGCACATCCAGATTCGTCATCATTTTCTTTGTGACCATGTTTTGAAGGGCGACATCTCCATCGACCATGCGAATACTGAAGACCAGCTGGCCGATATCTTCACAAAGCCCTTGGATGAGAAGAGATTTATCAAGTTGCAGTGTGAGCTAAATATCTTAGAATCTTCGAATGTTCTTTGAAAAGGACACACATCCTAACACTTATGCAAATTTGATGACTTGGATGTGCAACACACGAAGTAACTTTTTTCTTCAACCAATGAAGACGAACCCTCTAAGTGTGAAGAAATTAATGAAGAATTTGATTCTCAGAACCCTACGACAATTGTACGCAGTGTCTGAAATTATCATTCTTATACGGTGGGTAACGCCACCAACCAAAGTTGAAAATCTTCAATTTGAGTTTTTCTTCATTTTTGAAATTCCTTAGTAGTTCAATTTCTTCAACTTTGCATTGTATTCACTCTTTCCATCGTTGTTCTTCATTGACTATATATATTCTTGAGTTTTATGTCCTCAACAACATTCACTTATAGCTAATTCTTCAAGTTGCCTTTTCTGCTAAGTGAATGTGATCGGACCTATTCCCCCTCTATGCTAAACTCAACCTAGTCTGTTCGCAAATTCTTCATGTGTATTCTATTTGAAACCCATTCAAAATATTCACTGTGTCCTTGTCAGCTGAAGAATTTGCGAAGGAAATGTTAAAATTTTCTTATCTAAGTTTTGGCTTTTGCCGCTCAAACCGTTCCACATCCCACGATAGGATTTATCTTTTCACCCTCGATCTCACATGATCTCCACCACTCTGTACGTGGGTGACACATGTCGCTAGGATGAGAAGGGTCAAGGGCACATTCGTCCATTTTCCTTGGGCGAGCAGTTTTTCACATCGTCTATAAATACCCCTCACCCTCCTCAGACTGCATTTACCCCGCTCGAACTCACTCCCCTCGCTCGAGCTCTCAACCCCTAGTGCCGCTGCTACTTTCATCATCGCCGGTGAGGAAGAGCTTCACTTCCATGACCTCGTCATCGTCGTACTCGCGTCGGCCGCGGATATCTTCACTCCGCCGCTGCCATAGCTGTCTTCCTCTACAAAGTTAGGGCGTGGAAGATCTGGACTAACAAGCTTCCAATCTAACACTCCCAGTTCGTCGTGTTCTTCATCAAGGGTAATTAAAAGTTACTTTTACTACCTTCGTTGATTCTGATGATTTCCATAAAATCTTCAAAAGGTGTTTATTCTTCAACTTGCACACTTTAAACACCTCACACAATCATCTATTCTTGATCTGTTTCTCTAAGCAACATTTTTCTTCAGGATTCCTCAATTGTGTGAATTTATAAAATCCATACAACTCTAGAACCTAAGACGAAGAATGCTTATTCCTCAAGACATATTTGGTCAAATTCCTCAAACTTGTTCCTTTTTGCAAAAACTTCTGAGGAAAGCATATGACCTCTACAAATTCTTCGCACATATACTCTGTTCACAGGTACACATGCCCGCTGCTGAATCACTAGGTTCTCATCAACTTAACTCATTTGCAGCGTTCCTCGCAGAAAAACTGCATACCTCTTCACAGAACTCAATTGTTCAAAACCTCAGCTAAAGAAAATGGCAGATGGCAAGAAAACTCAGAAGCGAGGGAAGAAACCGGAAGTGCACTGCCTTTGAAATCCCTGATCACATCTATGTTGGGTATTGCACTCCTGATGAGGCAACTCACAGGAAAGAAACGAAGAAGGAGCACATGGTGCCCATTCAGAGGATTGAACGAAGATGGGCACAAGAATGGATGGAATACAGATATGTTACTCCAAAGTACATGAAGAAATTTGCTCTCCGCCCTCATTGCCCAAGACCTCCTGTAAGTGCATCTAGTGCCACCCCTAGTTGTTTTTGGAGTATTGACGACAAACCTGGTTGACGGACTAATGTGTTTGTGAGAATTGCAGGATAACATAGGTAGTAGTCCCTCATTGATTCAGTTTACCAACCGGAGATGACCCCTAAAAATGTGTGAAGACATTGAAGACAATGGCGGTCTGTGAAGCTATTCACATTGAAGAGTATGACATGAGAAGACATCGAGTGAAGACTATGGAGCGCGAAGACTTAGTTGTTTTGTTGTTTCCTTTTCTTCTTTGTTGAGTCATAGGAACCACCGCACTGTTAAGTGGGGTCCAAGTGAACAAAGTGAGAGTGACTGAAGTGATGCTCAACCAAATCCTATGTCTTCGAGCGAAGACAATGAGAGCAAATCTTATCCAGAGTCAGATGAGTCAGCTTTACTTGTAGCCCAAGTCAAGCTGTCACGTGTGTTTGAAATCTGACCGTTGCGACACATGTCAGTTCCTTAGTGACCCAGGGTCATTTCAGACAAATCAGGTCGGGTTGTCCAGTAGCTATAAATAGCCCACCCCCTACATCATAAATTGGTGGCTGCTCCGAGTTAGTACACAACTTTTGTCGTTTGGGAGCAACCCACCGCCGAAGCTTTCGAGAGAGATTCCTTGCAAGGACAAAGCCCAAACCACCCAAATCCCAAAGAGTGTTTGGCATCACTGAAGTCTTTCTGTCCGCGTGATCTAAAGACTTGTTACACTCGAGGACTTTTAATCCTCCACCTGGTTAGGCATCGCATTCTGAGCATCCAAGAGTCATTGTGGATTGCCGGTGAACAAAGTCTGTGAAGGTTTGGAAGTCTACCTTGAAGACTTACCAGAGTGATTGGGCGGGGACTAGGTGTCCTTAGCTCAAGGGGAATAAGGTGAAGATGTGGTCTTCTGAGTTGAATCTCAGCCTCCCTAACCAGACGTACAGTTGTCACAGCAACTGGAACTGGTCGAACAAATCACTGTCCTCCTGAAGCCAAAGGTTCTATCTCTCACTTCTCTCTACTTACAGTTTGTCTTCGTGAAGTCATTGCCTGCTTGCATTATCTGTTTGACTTTACTGTGTGACTACCTGTTCTGATTGGCTTCATACTATCTTCCATCCTGATCTTTACTACCTAGCTGCTATTAGTCTTCGTGCTTTCACTTCATTGAATACTTGACTATGTCTTGTCTAGTGTAGTCTACCTTCCGCTGCATACGAATAGTGTCGTTTCTATTGTTTGTCTTCAAAACTCCCACGCTTTGAAGACTTTCATAAAAATCGCCTATTCACCCCCCTCTAGTCGATAACTAGCCCTTTCAATTGGTATTAGAGCAAGGTACTCCCTTGTTCCGTGTGATTCAGTTTAACCACCTGGAGTTTTAGCTATGTCGACTGCATGGATAATCAAAGTCTCCGTTGTGTGCCCCATCTTCGATGGCACTGAATATCCCTACTGGAAGAATAGGATGCGCATGCATCTTGAAGCCATTGATGTCGATCTATGGTATGTCGTCAAGAACGACGTTCCCAAGACTGGTGAAGGTGTCACCCCTGCTGATGTCAAGAAGTTCATTCAACTGGACTCTACCACAAAGAACATCATCTGTGGTCATCTGACCAAAGGTCAGTATGGCCGTCTGAGTGATCTGGAAACGTCGAAGCTGTTGGGGAACGTAGCAGAAATTCAAAATTTTCCTACGAGTCACCAAGATCTATCTATGGAGAGACTAGCAACGAGAGAGAGGGTAGTGCATCTACATACCCTTGTAGATCGCTAAGCAGAAGCGTTCAAGAGAACGGGGTTGAAGGAGTCGTACTCGTCGTCATCCAAATCACCGGAGATCCTAGTGCCAAATGGACGACACCTCCGCGTTCAACACACGTGCAGCCCGGTGACGTCTCCCACGCCTTGATCCAGCAAGGAGAGAGGGAGAGGTTGGGGAAGACTCCGTGCAGCAGCCGCATAACGGCGTGGTGGTGGTGGAGGAGCGTGGCACTCCAGCAGGGCTTCGCCAAGCACCGCGAGAGATGAGGAGGGAGAGACGTAGGGCTGCGCCAGTGAGAGGATTAACTCATGTGTTGGCAGCCCCAAAGACCTCAACTATATATAGGGGAGAGGGAGGGGGCTGCTCCCCCTCTAGGGTTCCCATCCCAAGGGGTGTGGCAGCCCCTAGATCACATCTAGGGTGCGGCCATGGGGGGGAGAGGGGGAAACTTGCCCCCCAAGTAAGGTGGAGGCGCCCCCTCACCAAACCCTAGGCGTCTTGGGCCCTGGTGGGGGGACGGTGACCCCACTTGGTGGACCCCCGGGACCCTCCCGGTGGTCCCGGTACGTTACCGATAACACCCGAAACTTTTCCGGTGACCAAAACATGACTTCTCATATATAAATCTTTACCTCCGGACCATTCCGAAACACCTCGTGACGTCTGGGATCTCATCCGGGACTCAGAACAACATTTGGTAACCACGTATATCTATTCCCTATAACCCTAGCATCATCGAACCTTAAGTGTGTAGACCCTACGGGTTTGGGAACCATGCAGACATGACCGAGACGTTCTCCGGTCAGTAACCAACAGCGGGATCTGGATACCCATGTTGGCTCCCACATGTTCCACGATGATCTCATCGGATGAACCACGATGTCAAGGATTCAATCAATCCCGTATACAATTACCTTTGTCTAGCGGTATAGTACTTGCCCGAGATTCGATCGTCGGTATCCCGATACCTTGTTCAATCTCGTTACCGGCAAGTCTCTTTACTCGTTCCGTAACACATCATCCCGTGATCAACCCCTAGGTCACATTGTGCACATTATGATGATGTCCTACCGAGTGGGCCCAGAGATACCTCTCCGTCACACGGAGTGACAAATCCCAGTCTCGATTCGTGCCAACCCAACATACACTTTCGGAGATACCCGTAGTGCACCTTTATAGCCACCCAGTTACGTTGTGACGTTTGGTACACCCAAAGCATTCCTACGGTATCCGGGAGTTGCACAATCTCATTGTCTAAGGAAATGATACTTGACATTAGAAAAGCTTTAGCATACGAACTACACGATCTTTGTGCTAGGCTTAGGATTGGGTCTTGTCCATCACATCATTCTCCTAAAGATGTGACCCCATTATCAACGACATTCAATGTCCATGGTCAGGAAACCATAACCATCTATTGATCAATGAGCTAGTCAACTAGAGGGTTACTAGGGACATGGTGTTGTCTATGTACCCACACATGTATCTGAGTTTCCTATCAATACAATTATAGCATGGATAATAAACGATTATCATGAACAAGGAAATATAATAATAATAACTAATTTTTATTGCCTCTAGGGCATATTTCCAACAGTCTCCCACTTGCACTAGAGTCAATAATCTAGTTCACATCGCCATGTGATTAACACTCACATCTCACATCGCCATGTGACCAACATCCAAAGAGTTTACTAGTGTTACTAAACTAGTTCAGATCATCATGTGATTAAGACTCAATGAGTTCTAGGGTTTGATCATGTTTTGCTTGTGAGAGAGGTTTTAGTCAACGGGTCTGCGACATTCAGATCCGTATGTACTTCGCAAATCTCTAGGTCATATTGTAAATGTTGCTTCCACGCTCCACTTGGAGCTATTCCAAATGGTTGCTCCACTATACGTATCTGTTTTGCTACTCAGAGTCATTCGGGTAGGTGTTAAAGCTTGCATCGATGTAACCCTTTACGCCGAACTCTTTATCACCTCCATAATCGAGAAACATGTCCTTATTTACTCCAAGGACAATTTTTACCGCTGTCCAATGATCCATTCCTGGATCATTCTTGTACCCCTTGACTGACTCATGGCAAGGCACACTTTCGGTGCGGTACACAGCATAGCATACTATAGAGCCTACGTCTGAAGCATAGGGGACGACCTTCGTACTTTCTCTCTCTTCTGCCGTGGTCGAGCTTTAGGTCTTAACTTCATACCTTACAACTCAGGCAAGAACTCCTTCTTTGACTGATCCATGTTGAAAGTACCATTTAGCGGTTTTTGATCTATCCTCATAGATCTTGATGCTCAATGTTCAAGCAGCCTAATCCAGGTTTTCTATTGAAAAACACCTTTCAAACAACCCTATATGCTTTCCAAAAATTCTACATCATTTCGGATCAACAATATGTCAACAACATATACTCATCAGAAATGCTATAGTGCTCCCACTCACTTCTTTGGAAATGCAAGTTTCTCATAAACTTTGTATAAACCCAAAATCTTTGATCATCTCATCAAAGCGTACATTCCAACTCTGAGATGCTTACTCCAGTCCTTAGAAGGATTGCTGGAGCTTTGCATATTTGTTAGCGTTCTTCAGGATTGACAAAACCTTATGGTTGTACCACATACAACCTATCCTCAAGGATATCATCGAGGAAACAATGTTTTGACATCCTATCTGCAAAATTTCATAAATCATGCAGTAATTGCTAATATAATTCCAACAGACTCTTAGCATCGCTACGAGTGAGAAAGTCTCATCGTAGTCAACTCCTTGAACTTGTCAGAAAACATCTTAACGACAAGTCGAGCTTTCTTAATGGCGATACTTACCATCATTGTCTGTCTTCCTTTTAAAATCCATCTGTACCCAATGGCCTTACGACCATCAAGTATTTCTTCCAAAGTCATGGATCCTCTCTCAGATTTTATGGCCTCGCGCCATTCGTCGGAATCCGGGCCCACCATCGCTTCTCCATAGCTCGCAGGTTCATTGTTGTCTAGCAACATGACCTCTAAGACAAGATTGCGTACCACTCTAAAGTAGTACGCGTCCTTGTCGACCTACGAGGTCCGGTAGTGACTTGATTCAAAGCATCATGATCACTATCATCATCTTCCACTTCAATTGGTGTAGGTGCCACATGAACAACTTCCTGTGCCCTGCTACACACTGGTTGAAGTGATGGTTCAATAACCTCATCAAGTCTCCACCATCGTCCCACTCAATTCTTTCGAGAGAAACTTTTCCTCGAGAAAGGACCCGTTTCTAGAAACAATTACTTTTGCTTCCGGATCTGAGATAGGAGGTATACCCAACTGTTTTGGGTGTCCTATGAAGATTCATTTTTACCCGCTTTGGGTTCGAGCTCATCAACCTGAAACTTTTCACATAAGCGTCGCAGCCCCAAACTTTTAAGAAACGACAACTTAGGTTTCTCCAAACCATAGTTCAAACGGTGTCGTCTCAACGGAATTACGTGGTGCCCTATTAAAGTGAGTGCGGTTGTCTCTAATGCCTAACCCATGAACGATGGTGGTAATTTGATAAGAGACATCATGGTACGCACCATATCCAATAAGGTGCAACTATGATGTTCGGACACACCATCACACTATGGTGTTCCAGGCGGTATTAATTGTGAGACAATTTCCACAATGTCTTAATTGCGTGCCAAAGCTCGTAACTCAGATACTCATCTCTATGATCATATCATAGACATTTTATCCTCTTGTCACGATGACCTTCAACTTCACTCTGAAATTACTTGAACCATTCAATAATTCAGACTTGTGTTTCATCAAGTAGATATACTCAGTATCTACTCAAATCATCTGTGAAGTAAGAACATAACGATATCCACTGCGTGCCTCAGCACTCATTGGACTACACTCATCAAAATGTATTACTTCCAACAAGTTGCTTTCTTGTTCCATTTTACTGAAAAACGAGGCTTTTAGTCATCTTGCCCATGTGGTATGATTTGCATGTCTCAAGTGATTCAAAATCAAGTGAGTCCAAACGTTCCATTTGCATGGAGTTTCTTCATGCATATATACCAATAGACATGGTTCGCATGTCTCAAACGTTTGAAAAACGAGTGAGTCCAAAGATCCATCAACATGGAGCTTCTTCATGCGTTTTATACCAATATGACTTACATGGCAGTGCCACAAGTAAGTGGTACTATCATTACTATCTTATATCTTTTGGCATGAAAATGTGTATCACTACGATCGAGATTCAATGAACCATTCATTTTAGGTGCAAGACCATTGAAGGTATTATTCAAATAAACAGAGTAACCATTATTCTCCTTAAATGAATAACCGTATTGCGATAGACATAATCCAATCATGTCTATGCTCAACGCAAATGCCAAACGACAATTATTTAGGTTTAACACCAATCTCGATGGTAGAGGGAGCGTGCGATGCTTGATCACATCAACCTTGGAAGCACTTCCAACACATATCGTCAGCTCACCTTTAGCTAGTCTCCGTTTATTCCGTAGCTTTTATTTTGAGTTACCAACACTTAGCAACCGAACCGGTATCTAATACCCTGGTGCTACTAGGAGTACTACTAAAGTACACATTAACATAATGTATATCCAATATACTTCCAACGACCTTGACTGCCTTCTTATCTACTAAGTATCTAGGGTGGTTCTGCTTTAGTGTCCGTTCCTCTCATTACAGAAGCACTTAGTCTCGGGTTTGGGTTCAACCTTGGGTTTTCACTAGAGCAATAATTATTTTGCCATTTTATGAAGTATCCCTTCTTGCCCTTGCCCTTCTTGAAACTAGTGGTTTTACCAACCATCAACAATTGATGCTCCTTCTTGATTTCTACTTTTGAAGTGTCAAACATCGCAAATATCTCAAGGATCATCATATCTATCCCTAATATGTTATAGTTCATCATGAAGCTCTAGCAGCTTGGTGGCAATGACTTTGGAGAAACATCAGTATCTCATGTGGAAGATCAACTCCCACTCGATTCAAGTGATTGTTGTACTCAGACAATCTGAGCACAAGCTCAACGATTGAGCTTTTCTCCCTTAGTTTGCAGGCTAAGAAAATCATCGGAGGTCTTATACCTCTTGACGTGGGCACGAGCCTGAAATCCCATTTTCAGCCCTCGGAACATCTCACATGTTCCGCGACATTTCAAAATCGTCTTTGGTGCCTCAATTCTAAACCGTTTAATATTACTGAACTATCACGTAGTTATCAAAACGTGTATGTCAAATGTTCGCAACATCCACAGACGGCGTTCCAGGTTCAGCACACCGAGCGGTGCATTAAGGACATAATCCTTCTGCGCAGCAATGAGGACAATCCTCAGTTTACGGACCCAGTACGCATAATTGCTACTATCAACTTTCAACTATATTTTCTCTAGGAACATATCTAAACAGTAGAACTAAAGCGTATGCAACGACATAATTTGTGAAAACCTTTTTGACTATGTTCAGGATAATTAAGTTCATCTTATGAACTCCCAGTCAGATAGACATCCCTCTAGTCATCTAAGTGATTACATGATCCGAGTCAACTAGGCCGTGGCCGATCATCACGTGAGACGGACTAGTCATCATCGGTGAACATCTTCATGTTGACTGTATCTACTATACGACTCATGCTCGACCTTTCATTCTCTTGTGTTCCGAGGCCATGTCTGTACATGCTAGGCTCGTCAAGTCAACCTAAGTGTTTCGCGTGTGTAAATCTGGCTTACACCCATTGTATGTGAACGTTAGAATCTATCACACCCGATCATCACGTGGTGCTTCGAAACGACGAACTTTCGCAACGGTGCACAGTTAGGAGGAACACTTTCTTGAAATTTTAATGAGGGATCATCTTATTTACTACCGTCGTTCTAAGCAAATAAGATGCATAAACATGATAAACATCACATGCAATCAAAAAAGTGACATCATATGGCCAATATCATTTTGCTCCTTTTGATCTCCATCTTCGGGGCTCCACGATCATCATCGTCACCGGCATGACACCATGATCTCCATCATTATGATCTCCATCATCGTGTCTTCATGAAGTTGTCTCGCCAACTATTAGTTCTACTACTATGGCTACCGGTTAGCAATAAAGTAAACTAATTACATGGCGTTGTTCACTGACACGCAGGTCATACAATAAATCAAGACAACTCCTATGGCTCCTGCCGGTTGTCATACTCATCGACATGCAAGTCGTGATTCCTATTACAAGAACATGATCAATCTCATACATCACATATCATTCATCACATTCTTTTTGGCCATATCACATCACATAGCATACCCTGCAAAAACAAGTTAGACGTCCTCTAATTGTTGTTTGCATGTTTTACCTACGCAAAAACCACAACGTGATATGTCAATTGCTATTTACCCTTCATAAGGACCCTTTTCCTCGAATCCGATCCGACTAAAGTGGGAGAGACTAGCACCCGCTAGCCACCTTATGCAACAAGTGCATGTCAGTCGGTGGAACCTGTCTCACATAAGTGTACGTGTAAGGTCGGTCCGGGCCGCTTCATCCCACAATGCCGCCGAATCAAGATTGGACTAGTAACGGTAAGCATATTGAACAAAATCAACGCCCACAACTACTTTGTGTTCTACTCGTGCAAAGAATCTACGCAATAGACCTAGCTCATGATGCCACTGTTGGGGAACGTAGCAAAAATTCAAAATTTTCCTACGAGTCACCAAGATCTATCTATGGAGAGACTAGCAACGAGAGAGAGGGGAGTGCATCTACATACCCTTGTAGATCGCTAAGCGGAAGCGTTCAAGAGAACGGGGTTGAAGGAGTCGTACTCGTCGTGATCCAAATCACCGGAGATCCTAGTGCCGAATGGACGGCACCTTCGCGTTCATCACACGTGCAGCCCGGTGACGTCTCCCACGCCTTGATCCAGCAAGGAGAGAGGGAGAGGTTGGGGAAGACTCCGTCCAGCAGTAGCACAACGGCGTGGTGGTGGTGGAGGAGCGTGGCACTCCAGCAGGGCTTCGCCAAGCACCGCGAGAGATGAGGAGGGAACGAGGTAGGGCTGCGCCAGGGAGAGGATTAACTCATGTGTTGGCAGCCCCAAAGACCTCAACTATATATAGGGGAGAGGGAGGGGGCTGCGCCCCCTCTAGGGTTCCCACCCCAAGGGGTGCGGCAGCCCCTAGATCCCATCTAGGGTGCGGCCAAGGGGGAGGAGAGGGGGAAACTTGCCCCCCAAGTAAGGTGGAGGCGCCCCCTCCCCAAACCCTAGGCGCCTTCGGCTCTGGTGGGGGGGCGCACCAGCCCACCTGGGGCTGGTCCCCTCCCACACTTGGCCCATGCTGCCCTCTGGGGCCGGTGGCCCCACTTGGTGGACCCCGGGACCCTCCCGGTGGTCCCGGTACGTTACCGATAGCACCCAAAACTTTTCCGGTGACCAAAACATGACTTCCCATATATAAATCTTTACCTCCGGACCATTCCGGAACTCCTCGTGATGTCCGGGATCTCATCCGGGACTCCGAAAAACGTTCGGTAACCACGTATATCTATTCCCTATAACCCTAGCATCATCGAACCTTAAGTGTGTAGACCCTACGGGTTCGGGAACCATGCAGACATGACCGAGACGTTCTCCGGTCAATAACCAACAGCGGGATCTGGATACCCATGTTGGCTCCCACATGTTCCACGATGATCTCATCGGATGAACCATGATGTCAAGGATTCAATCAATCCCGTATACAATTCCCTTTGTCTAGCGGTATATTACTTGCCCGAGATCGATCGTCGGTATCCCGATACCTTGTTCAATCTCGTTATCGGCAAGTCTCTTTACTCGTTCGGTAACACATCATCCCGTGATCAACCCGTTGATCACATTGTGCACATTATGATGATGTCCTACCGAGTGGGCCCAGAGATACCTCTCCGTCACACGGAGTGACAAATCCCAGTCTCGATTTGTGCCAACCGAACAGACACTTTTGGAGATACCCGTAGTGCACCTTTATAGCCACCCAGTTACGTTGTGATGTTTGGCACACCCAAAGCATTCCTGCGGTATCCGGGTGTTGCACAATCTCATGGTCTAAGGAAATGATACTTGACATTAGTGTAAGTGCATCTAGTGCCACCCCTAGTTGGTTTTGGAGTATTGACGACAAAGATGGTTGAGGGACTAATGCGTTTGTGAGAATTGCAGGATAACGCAGGTAGTGTCCCTCATTGACTCGGTTTACCTACCGGAGACGACCCCTAAAAATGTATGAAGAGATTGAAGACAATGGTGGTATGTGAAGATATTCACATTGAAGACTATGACATGAGAAGACATTGAGCGAAGACTATGGAGCGCGAAGACTGTGTTGTTTTGTTGTTTCCTTTTCTTCTTTGTTGAGTCATAGGAACCACCGTACTGTTAAGTGGGTCCAAGTGAACAAAGTTAGAGTGACTGAAGTGATGCTCAACCCAAATCTATGTCTTCGAGCGAAGACAATGAGGGCAAATCTTATCCAGAGCTGGATGAGTCAGCTTTGCTTGTAGCCCAAGTAAAGTTGCCGTGTGTGTTTGAAATCTGACCGTTGGAACACATGTCAGTTCCTTAGTGACCCAGGGTCATTTTGGACATAGCAGGTTGGGTTGCCTTGTGGCTATAAATAGCCCACCCCCTACACCATAAATTGGTGGCTGCTCAGAGTTAGTTTACGGCTTTTGTCGTTTTGAGAGCAACCCACCTCGAAGCCTTTGAGAGAGAAATCCTTGCGAGGACAAAGCCCAAACACCCAAAGCCAAAGAGTGTTAGGCATCATTGAAGTCTTTTTGTCTGTGTGACCTGAAGACTTATTACACTTGAGGACTGTGTATCCTCCAGCCGGTTAGGCGTCGCGTTCTGAGCATCCAAGAGTCATTGTGGATCGCTGGTGAACGAAGTCTGTGAAGGTTCGGAAGTCTACCTTGAAGACTTACCAGAGTGATTGGGCGAGGATTGTGTGTCCTTAGCTCAAGGGGAATAAGGTGAAGACGCAGTCTTCTGAGTTGAATCTCAGCCTCCCTAACCAGATGTACAGTTGTCACAGCAACTGGAACAGGTCCAACAAATCCTCTATCTTCAACAAGTGACTGGTTCTATCTCTTCCCTCCTTTACTTTGAGTTTGTATTCGCGAAGTCATTGCTTATTTGTCTTATCTATTTGACTTCATCGCTTGACTACTATTGTTGATTGGCTTCATACTATCTTCCATCCTGATCCTTACTACCCTGCTGCCATTAGTCTTTGTACGTTCACATCATTGCATACTTGACTATGGCTTGCTCGTTGTAGTTTATCTTCTGTTGCATATCAATTAGGTCATTTCTATTGTTTGTCTTCGAAACTTCCACGTTTTGAACACTTAGATAAAAATCACCTATTCACCCCCCCCCCTCTAGTCGATAACTAGCACTTTCAATTGGTATCAGAGCAAGGTACTCCCTTGTTCTGTGTGATTCGGTTTAACCACGTGGAGTTTAGCTATGTCGACTGCAGGGATAATCCAAGTCTCCACTGCTTGTCCCATGTTCGATGGAACTGAATATCCCTACTGGAAGAATAAGATGCGGATGCATCTTGAAGCCATTGATGTCGACCTCTGGTATGTCGTCAAGAATGGCGTTCCCAAAACTGGTGAAGGTGTCACCCCTACTAATGCCAAGAAGTTCATTAAACTGGACTCCACTGCAAAGAACATCATCTGTGGTCATCTGACCAAAGGACAGTATGGCCGTGTGAGTGCTCTGGAAACGTCAAAGCTAGTCTGGGACTGGCTATCCAAGGTCAACGAAGGTGTCTCTACATAGAGAGACCAGAGGATCAATGTTCTTCGCAATCTCTTCAACCGCTTCAAGAGAAACGACAATGAAAATGTCCAGCTCATGTTTGATCGCCTCACCGACATCACAAATGAGCTTCAGGCTCTTGGCGCCACTGAGATCACCAAGCATGAAATCGTCAAGACACTACTGAGATCACTTGACAGCTCCTTTGACACCCTTGCCCTCATGATACAAGAACGTCCTGACTTCAAGACACTCGATCTGTATGATATACTTGAGAGGCTCAACACACATGAGTTCCAGCTTTCTGAGAAAAGAGATATCTATGGTCCCAATTATGGCCAAACTCGCACCTTGAAGGCAAAAGTGGTTTCCTCATCTGAAGAAGAATCTGACTGCGGTTCTGATGATCCTGAAGACATTGGAAAGGAACTTGCCATGCTTGAGAAGAAGTTCCAGAGGTTCACCAAGAAGAAGGGCTTCAGAAAGTCTTCACGATCTAGCTCAATAAATGATGAAGCTTCCACTCATGACAACAAGAAGAGAACATGTCACAAGTGCAAGAAACCTGGACACTATATCTCTGAGTGTCCTCAGTGGGACAATGAGAAAAAGAAGAAGAAGAAGAAGAGCAAGGAATATGATTCTGATGACAAGAAGAAGAAGAAATCTTCAAAGTCTTCTTCTAAGTCCTCATCAAGGTCTTCATCACATAAGAAGAGCTCATCTGGCAAGGCTCATGCTTTTGTTGGCAAGGAAATGGATTCAGAGGAGGAGTCTGCTTCTGAGGAGGTGGAGGTGGAGTCTGAAGAAGAGCCCGACCCTGGCGTTGCAAGTCTGTCTCTAGCCACAGCCTATGTTGCCAAGTCCATCTTCAACACTGAAAACAATGACTTCCACACCAATGCTGAAGCTGATGACATGGACGATCCTGCTCACACCTACTGCTTCATGGCACGTGGTGCCAAGGTAAAATCACGCGATGCTTACTTTCAAACATCAAGTGAAGATGACTCTGATTGTGAATCCAAACCCAGCTACAAAACACTTGCTAAAATTGCTACTGAACAACAAAGGGCTATGGAACATACTCAAAAATTGTTAGACAAAAGCGATGACCTGTTGGACGCGGAAATGACACGTTCACAGTCCTTAGTAGAAGACATAAAAAATATTCATGCTAAGTACCAAGAACTTGAAATAATTCATGAGACGCTCTCAACCACATATGAAAGGCTCTCCTATGATTATCTTCAAAAGAAGCAAGAGCTTGAGAAATTGAAAGCGACTCATGAAGATCTTCAAAAAGAGAATGAGTCATTTCGCGCTCAACAGATCAGTTCCGCTCAGGATGGATTTGAACCACCATGTTTAAAATGCATTGAGCGTGATAATGCTACCTCTGTTGCTGAATGTTCCAATGCCGTTGCTGTTGCATTGTCTTCAACTACTGATGTGGAAACTAACCCCTCTATGAAGGATACCACTGCTATTGCTGATGAAAATGCTAGGTTGAAGACATTGCTTGAAACTGGGATGTATAAAAGTCTACAAGGACATCAGACACTTTGTGATGTCCTCAAAAAGCAGATTCTGAACCGAAACCCTAGGAAAGAGGGTGTTGGGTTCGAGAGGAAAATGAATGCTGATGGTTCCTACTGGAAGCCTGAGCAGTATCCCAAAACCACATGGGTTGCTGCAAAGGAACCTTCAGTGGATCCATCCACTTTATCTGGCTTTACCTGTGCTAATCCTATTATCATTGATGAATCCTTTGATGCAAACTATAAAGTGTTCAAAAATCAGAATGGTGAAGTGTTTGCCAGGTATATTGGTACTAACTGCAGGAATGGACCACCTATGAAGAAGATCTGGGTTCCCAAAGGCTGTCTTGAGAATCTTCCAGTGAATGTCATCATGACACCACCAGTGAAGAAGACAAACCCCAGACCAAAGGCATCATATGGTCCAACGGCTTCATACGAATACATGACTCACTTGAGTCACCCTAACGCCAATGTTTTGCAGGGAAATCGTGCTCAAACTTATGAATATGAATGTGTGTCCTCAAACCGCCATGTTCATAGGACTAAGAACTTTTCTGCTTATTCATATGAGTATCATTCATCTCCTGTAAGGCTATTTTCTAGGGCTTCAAAGCCGAAATTCTCAGATGCCGCACTTAGACTCATTGTTTCTAAGCCACCCCTGAAGATGTGGGTGGTGAAGAAGAATTAACTCTTTTTTGCAGAATATGGTCTCCAGCCAGCAATCAAAGGCGTCCGATATTATTGTTGGGGACCTAAAACACAAAGGGACGCATGATAAAATGACTTACTATGTATTCCACATATGAAACGCTTACCTATCATACTGTGTGTTCTAATCTTGATCTAAGTTGTGATAATCCTAGTGTGCGTCAAACGCTTATGCTTCACAACATACCTTGTGAAGCCTATCCTCCTAACTGCACTGTAGGTTATGACACCTCGTGCTTTAGAATGGATTATCGACAGCGGATGCACTAATCATATGACTGGTGATCGAAGTCTTCTTATGGACTCAACCTTACGTCCATCCGACAAGAGTCAAATCACATTTGCTGACACTGGTAAAAGCAAGGTATTGGGTCTAGGTAGAGTTGCAATCTCAAAGGATCAACACATGGATAAAGTGATGCTTGTTGAATCCCTTGGGTTCAACTTAATGTCTTTCTCAATGCTTTGTGACTTAAAAATGATTGTGCTATTTGGAAAATATCGTTGTCTTGTACTAATGGAATCTGAAAAGTCTCTAGTCTTTGAAGGGTATAGGAAAGATGATCTATACGTGGTAGATTTCTCAGCAGGTCCATAGCTTGTCGTATGTCTTCTTGCAAAAGCTTCAGAATGCTGGCTCTGGCATCGAAGGCTGGGGCATGCTGGCATGAGGAACTTACACACTCTCGTCAAGAAGAAGCATGTCATAGGCATCGAAGGTGTCAGGTTCAAGAAAGATCATTTGTGTGGTGCCTGCGAAGCTAGAAAGATGACGAGGGCCAAGCACCCCTCGAAGACAATCATGACGATATCTCAACCCTTCGAGTTGTTGCACATGGACTTATTTGGCCCTACTCACTACTCTACCCTCACAACAACGGCGTGTCTCTATGGCTTCGTCATTGTTGATGACTACTCAAGATACACATGGGTGCACATAATTCTCTACAAGACTGAAGTACAAGATGTCTTCAGACGATTCGCCAGTCGCGCAATGAACAATTATGGCGTCAAGATCAAGCACATCAGAAGTGATAACGGCACTGAATTCAAGAACACCGGGCTTGATCTCTATCTGGATACAATGGGAATCACTCTGAGTTTTTTGCTCCATACACACCTCAGCAAAATGGCATTGTAGAGCACAAGAACAGAACCCTCATTGAGATGGCTCGAACAATGCTCGACGAGTACAAGACACCAAGAAAGTTCTGGCCTGAAGCTATTGATACAGCATGTCACATCATCAACCGTGTCTACATCCACAAGCTTCTAGGCAAAACATCCTATGAGCTCCTTACTGGCAAGAAGCCAAATGTCAGCTACTTCAGAGTCTTTGGTGCTAGGTGCTGGATCAAGGATCCCCACCACAAGTCAAAATTTGCACCTAAAGCTCATGAAGGCTTCATGCTCAGTTATGGAAAGGACTCACACTCTTACAGAGTCTTCAACCTCTTTCACTACAAGATTTTTGAAACTGTGGACGTGCGATTTGATGAAACCAATGGTTCACAACGAGAGCTCATACCAAGCACACTGGATGAAGCACCTCCTAGCGAATCTATCAAGCTGATGGGAACTGGTGAAATCATGCCCTCTGAAGCACAGCCTGAAGAGGAACTTATCATTTCTGCACCAAACCAACCAGAAGACAATGCTTAGACCGAAGACAATCCTCCAATGATGACAATGATCGGCATGAGCAAGGGCTTCGTCCAGTTCATCCTCGTGTTGCAAATGAAGTACAAATTGAGAAGATAATTGATAGCATCAATGCACCTGGTCCACTTACTCGCTCAAGAGCAACACAGTTAGCAAATTTCTATGGGCATTTTTCATTTGTATCATTATCTGAACCCAAGAAAGTTGCTGAAGCCTTTATGGAACCTGAATGGATTCAAGCCATGCAAGAAGAACTTCAACAGTTCAAGCTGAATAATGTTTGGGAACTTGTCAAGCGCCCTGACCCTTGCAAACATAACATTATTGGCACTAAATGGATATATCGAAACAAGCAAGATGAGCACGGTCAAGTCGTCAGAAACAAAGCACGTCTTGTGGCTCAAGGATATACTCAAGTTGAAGGAATTGACTTCGATGAAACATTTGCTCCTATAGCAAGGCTTGAAGCTATTCGCATACTGCTAGCCTATGCTAATCACCACAACATCTTGCTATATCAAATGGATGTGAAGAGTGCTTTCCTAAATGGCAAGATTGAAGAAGAAGTGTATGTTGCTCAACCACCTGGCTTTGAAGATCCAAAACATCCTGATATGGTGTACAAACTAAACAAAGCACTGTATGGCCTCAAACAAGCTCCTCGCGCTTGGTATGATACAATCAAAGACTTCCTGAAGAGCAAAGGCTTGAAACCTGGATCTATCGATCCCACACTCTTCACGAAGACATATGATGGTGAACTGTTTGTGTGCCAAATCTATGTGGATGACATTATCTTCGGTTGCACCAACAAGAAATACAGTGACGAGTTTGGTCACATGATGCAAGAGCAATATCAGATGTCCATGATGGGCGAGTTGAAGTTCTTTCTGGGTCTCCAAATCCATCAGCAACGCAACGGCATCTTCATATCTCAAGAAAAATACCTCAAAGATTGCCTGAAGAAGTTTGGAATGCAAGACTGCAAAGGATACACGATGCCAATGCCAACCAAAAGTCATCTGGGTCCCGACGCCAATGGTAAAGAGTTCGATCAAAAGATATACCGCTCCATGATTGGTTCTTTACTTTACCTATGTGCATCTAGGCCAGATATAATGCTTAGTGTTTGCATGTGTGCTCGATTCCAAGCGGCACCTAAGGAATCACATCACTTAGCTGTGAAGCGAATTCTTAGATATTTGGCTTACACCCCAACACTCGGATTATGGTATCCAAAGGGCTCAAAATTTGATCTGGTTGGATTCTCGGATGCTGATTATGCTGGTGACAAGGTGGATCGCAAGTCTACATCAGGAACATGTAACTTTGTGGGACGATCACTTGTCTATTGGTCTTCAAAGAAGCAGAACTGTGTATCGCTCTCCACTGCTGAATCTGAATACACTGCTACTGGATCTTGATGTGCTCAGCTTCTCTGGATGAAGAAAACTCTCAAGGACTATGGTATTCACCTGAAGAATGTGCCTCTCTACTGCGACAATGAGAGTGCCATCAAGATTGCCAACAACCCAGTTCAGCACTCGAAGACAAAGCACATTGAAATTCGTCATCACTTTCTCAGAGATCGTGTTATGAAGGAAGATATTGATATCATTCACGTCAAGACTGAAGAGCAATTGGCTGATATCTTCACAAAGCTCTTGGATGAGAAAAGGTTTTGCAAGTTGCGGTGTGAGCTAAATATCTTGGATACTAAAATGTCATGTGATTTGGCACACATCCTAACACTTATGCATTTTGATGACTTAGATGTGCAACACACGAAGTAATGTATATCTTCAATCAATGAAGACATACACTCTAAGTGTGAATACATTAATGCGGAATTTGACTTCGGAGCGCCACGATAATTGTGCGCCGTGTCTGGGTCTAATAATTCTTATACGGTGGGTAGCGCTACCACCAAAATTTTGTTTGAAGTGTTCCCTTGGTGTTATATTTGTGAAGCCTTCATCTTTGATTTATCTTCATCTTGTTGATTTCGTCTTATACTAGTTATATACATATTTGTGTTCTGTCCTCTACAGCATTCACTTATAGCTATGACTTCGTGTTGAATCTTTTGATCTAAGTGAATGTGATCGGACCCCAACCTATCTATGCTTCTACCTCAACTCTATCTGTCCAAATCATATGCATTCTATTGAAAACTGTCGATTGTCTTCACTGAGACCTTGTCAGCTGAAGTCAATCTGACAAACATTTATATCTGTTTTTAATGCTATTTCCTTACTGCCTGAAAGCTAGAGAATTCGGAACGACCACCCCGACAATCCAGATGTGCGTGGGAACATGCAACAACTTCCAAGGTGTTGCATGCTTGCCACGTGGCCTTCAGATGTGAACCGCCAGGGGCACCTACGTAATTGCGTTGTGCCGTCTCTTTCCTTATAAATACCCATCACATCTCGGTCAAAAATTCTTCTTCCACCTCGCCACCTCTCGCAAACCCTAGCGCCACCACTATCTCTCGACGACGCCGGCGACGAAGCGCTTAGCTGCCGCGACTTCTCTATCACCGTCCTCACGTCGGCCGCGGACCTCGTACTCTCCGCCTTCGCTGTAGGTGTCTTCCGTCGCCTAGTTAGGGCATGGAAGATCGAACTGCTCGGCCTCCAACTTCGCTCCGTCTAGCAGTTCTTCGTGTGATAATTAAAATTCACTTTTTACCGTATTTTCGATCTGATAGATTCATCCTTCTTTACCAAAAGTGGTTTCTAGATCTCCAAAGTTGAATCGCATCTCATACTATGCCTAGTGTATTCACTTATGCCTCTCTACAAGTTAGATTCCTCACTTGTACTTATTCTTGGATTCGTACAAATTTGGAACCAACTCTCATCAAATAAGTGAATGTCTTCGCGTTATGAGGTCAATATCTTCAAACTAATTTATCTTCAAAATCTTCTGAGAATGCATATGACCTCTTCCCCTTCCCTCGCACCTCTAATGCTGTCACAGGTACATGTCCATGGGAGAATCCCTTGGTTCTCATAGTCTGCATTCATTTGCAGAATTCTTACAGAGTCACATCAATTCTCCTGAAGCCAGTTCTTGTCTGACCAGCCGTCGGAAGCCTTTGCAAGTACTGAAGCCTTTCAGATTAAGCTTCATGGCCACTGAGAAATCAGCACGGAAGGGTGGCAGACAACACCGTGGGAACACTTCCAAAGATTTACCACCAGATTTGCATGAGCTGTACAAGACAGACCCAGAGGAAACCTAAGGAGAATGCAAGAATCGAATCCAACGGATTCGAAGATATTGGGCTGAGGAATGGTTCAAGTACCGATTCGTCACAGAAGACTATGTAGAAAAGAAAGCCATCAAGCGACCCTGGGGAGATATACTGTACAAAAATCTTCCTCCCAGGACCTTGACTGAAGCTATTGAGCAAGGCTTCTATCCGTGCATGGTTTGCAGACCGCAGCCAAAGAATGCTGACCCTCTTCGCTGTTGTGGTGTCACGAAGACAATCTATTCAAGCGCAACTACCAGTTGGTGAAAGACTCTGCTGTGAAGAACAAGAAGGCACTCGGACTTTACTTCAACCCAGGTCCGTCTGCTCCACGGGAAGATGGCACCCATGAAGCCAATGAAAACAGAGTCGGCCCCTTCTACAACCTCGATGGCCTCATCTCTCACATTGCCGTTCAAGGAGCAAAAGTGGATCATTCTGGTGATGATGCTGACTCTGATGATGCACCAGCTCCTCCTCCTAAGCCGCAGAAGCAGAAGAAATCTAAGGCGTCAAAACCTACTGCTGCACCAAAAGCTTCTCGAGTGAAGCCATTGGCAACTGCCCCTCCTGCTCCCAATAACCCTTCTGAAGATCTATCTCGCATCTGCAAGAAGCGCGAGAAGACACAGAAGAAAAATGTTCAAAGTTCTGGTCAAGCCCTGACACCTGCTGCCGTTCTGAGGAACAAGACTGAAGCCATTGATCTGTCAACAGACGATGAGTGCGGTGATGATGCTCTTGAACAGCTGATTAAGAACAAGAAAGAGGCGGAGATCTTCAATGATTTTCCCCTCTTCGATGTGAACATTCTGGACAACTTCATTGATGAGTGGTTTGACAACCCAAATCTCAGCTTTGATGATCTTCAGCTCCCGATTGGCATCAGCGTCGCCTTCCAAGGTGCAATTGCTCCTGAGCTGGCTCTGGCTCAGCGGATTGTTGAATTGAAGAACAAGATGGACTATGAGAAAGAGCAGTTCAAGAAGCATGTGGCCAAGCTCAGTGTGGCTGATGTTCAAAACTTCAAGGTGATGTTGCGTGACCTCAAGGAGGCGTTTTGCAAGAAGCGCGAAGAAGCCGAAGGTTCAAGAGAGTGCATGAAGAATCTAGCTGCCAAGTGTGTTCAAGCTTACAATGAAGCTGAGACGCACAAGGCACTTGGGCGTCCTGGCATCGACCCCAAGCTAGCTGAAAAGAAGAAGAAGAAGCCTACTGTGTCCCTAACTGAAGCACCAAGGCGGGAAGAACCTCACCTTGTCTTCCCTGCCAGCATGACTGGCTCGATGCCCAATGTCTCCCCAGTGGCTTCAGAACAGAAGAAAACTAGGGCAGCTGAAGCCGAAGCCAGAAAGCGCAAACTCAGGAACACCACTGATGATGCACCACCCACCAAGAAGAGAAAGACCAAGAAGAGAGATCGGGCCCATTGTTGTCAAGCCCATTGGTTTTGCTCGTCCTGCATCTGAAAATCAAGAGCGTCAGTTGATAGTTCATGAGCCTGCTTTCACAGAGGCTCCTGAAGCTGAAGAAGTACCAGTCGTTGACCCCACCACGGCTGAAGACATTGGTCCCCAAGACAATGTAGTAGATGATGAAGTCCTTCCTTAGATCGAGCGCCCAACAGTATCATCGCCTGTTCTCACGAACAACGAACTCATCAGTATTGGTCGTCCTTTGACGCTAATCTCTCAGGATGCCTCATGGGATGATCGCCCCCAACCAGCAACTCCAAGTCAAGACTCACCCAGCACACCCCATCCTCCACCAGCTCAAGTCACCAGCCCAATGGTGAATGACGACAATTACATGGACACTACACCATCACCAAAAGTGTCTCTTGTGTTCAAACGGCTTCGCAAAGGTCAAAATCCATCAGTCACCATGACAACCATCACAGAAGAAGATTCAAACCAATCCAGCTCAGTGGCACGTCAAGTGTTCACTAAAGAAAATCCCTCTGTGACGGTTCCCTCGTCCGAAGCAAATGTTGTTGAAGACAATCCGGCTGCATCAGCCGATGAACGACAAGAAGAAGGTGTGTTGCTACTCCCTCCACCTACCAAGAAGTTGTTCTCGAGGAGAACGTGTCAGTGCCCGACCCTCCAGCTACTCAAGTGGAGGTTGAAAATCCTGAGGCGGCCACCAACAACACTACTTAAACCAATGATGTTGTCTTGGTTGAAGATAATGTGGCGCCTGTAATGAACACCGTGAATGAAGCCAATGATGCACCTGCAACAAATGTGCAGCCTGACGCCCCTGCTAATGCCACTGCTCCTGTTCCGCCACCAAGGCCACACACTATTGAGCAAGCATTCTATCAAAGCAAGCTGGTCACTGTCAGATGGCCCATTCTGGTTCCTCCGCCTGCTCCCGGACCTCAGTTTGACTATCATGTGGAGCACAGGCCTCAGGTTCAGAAGCCAAAACCAAGGCTACCAAGGTTTCTAGGTACTGCATCTGCACCAGGATCGTTCAATGTCAATGGCTTCATGGCACACAACACCTTCTTCGATAAAGCCAAGAATCCATATTCCAAGCCAAGAATATCATCTGATCGGTTCTGGAGTTATCAGCAGCACAGCTAATACTCATGTGTTCTATACAATCAAGGGCGCATATTTCCTCATATGCGTCTGGATTCCGAAGCCATTGCTGGCCTGCCCTGCTTAGAAGAAGCCCTTGACTGTTTTCGAGATGCAGGCCTTCTCCAGTTTGTGATAGATAAGGAGAATTGGAATGAAGAGCTTCTGCTGCAATTCTATGCCACTCTCCACATTTGCGGCTACAATAGGGATCCAAAGACATGGGTCCTTGAGTGGATGACAGGCAATGTCCATCATGAAGCCAAAGCTCTTGACCTCATCGAGCTTACTGGCCTGTACACTCCAGGTGAACTCTATCAACCTGGTTGTCAACTTCATCACAATGCGTTGGAAAGTATCTTTCAGAAGCCAGAGCCCAACATGAGCCAAATGCTGAGCATGATGAAGCCACTGCCACAGGCTGCTGAATATCCCAAGGAATTCTTTGTTGAAGACCTAGAGTATCTGCCCCACACCATCTAGCACATTATCAGGCAAACTCTATGGCCCATCAAAGGACATTCTTCCTCAGCAAAGCTCAAAGGCACAATGAAGACATTGGTATTCTACATTCTCAATGGCATCAACTTCAATGCTTAGGATTTCTTCATTCGCCAATTTGCTGCATCTGGCTCAGACATACTTGGTCTGAGATTCTATGCTCCTTGGATTATGCGACTGATCAAGCTTCACTCTGCCGTTGACTATCGGCCCTCTGCACGCAACCATCTCATATTTCTACCAGAGGTTGATATGTCCATTGAAGCCATTTACCCAGAGCCTGCCAAGGAAGCACTATATCTTCACAATGCAGATCGTCAAAGTTTCTCCCAGCATGTTGAAGGTGTTCAGGTTGCTTCTTGTGTTTATCCTCTGGCCCACAACACTCTCCGTGCACGCACTGAAGCCACAGAAAGCACTATTGCTCCAAGGACTCGAAAGCGATCTCGTGTGCTCAATGACCGAGAGCTTCTCGTGGCCTTGCATCAGAAACACGACAAGCATCACTACTGGCTCAAACGTCAAATGCAAAGCCTCTTGGTGGATGTCAATCGCATTTGCAACCTTGCCACCAAGAATGCCTTTGTCACTCATGAAACCTGTCGGAGGTCTTGGAAGAGTTTGACATTGCTCAGTGCTGAAGCTGATCTTCAAGATGATGGCTTCACCGAGAGATTCAAGTTCGACTCCACTCCTCCCAGGAATGTTGTCTTGCATTGAACCCCATCTCTTGAAGATTCAGAGTACTCCTCCTCTGCAGCGACTGTAAATGCCAGAGTCCTTGATGACGTTGATGATGCTACTTCACCACCTCCAATCTCGGCGCGTATCGACACTGCACCAAGTTTGTCTGCACCACCAAACCTTAACGACGACCCTGCTACTTCACCTACTCCTCATGGGAACGAGTAGAAACTATGTCTTCAAACCTTTTTTGTCCTCACTGAGAAAAGGGGGAGAAGCATATGTTGATAGTCTTCAAGCGGGTCCATATGGGTGGTTGTTATACTTTTGCCTAGTGTTTACAACTCTCGCTTTTGATACATTTGGTTCTTTGAGTTGTAACACTTAAACTTGATGGTCGTCTGCTACTTTTTCTGCTATTCTGTGATGCGACGATAAATTCCGCATGTGCGATGATAAATCCCGCATGAAGTCATTTCACATACGTCCATGTTTCATTATGCATGTCATTATTCCTGTATATCTGTTCATGCATGATGTATTGTCTTCATATGGTGAAGAGGATCTCCACAAGTACAACCTGCCATGTGCATTTGCATTCCAACGCAAAACATTTATATGCACATCTTCAGGGGGAGCCTTTTTGCCACCTATGAAGACAATATCTTAATCCTTTACAATTTCACATCCTTTTATCCCCGTTGAAAACTTCAACCAGTTTGTCATCAATCACCAAAAAGGGGGAGATTGTAAGTGCATCTAGTGCCACCCCTAGTTGGTTTTGGAGTATTGACGACAAACCTGGTTGAGGGACTAATGTGTTTGTGAGAATTCTAGGATAACACAGGTAGTAGTCCCTCATTGATTCGGTTTACCTACCGGAGATGACCCCTAAAAATGTGTGAAGACATTGAAGACAATGGCGGTCTGTGAAGCTATTCACATTGAAGACTATGACATGAGAAGACATCGAGTGAAGACTATGGAGCGCGAAGACTTAGTTGTTTTGTTGTTTCCTTTTCTTCTTTGTTGAGTCATCGGAACCACCGCACTGTTAAGTGGGGTCCAAGTGAACAAAGTCAGAGTGACTGAAGTGATGCTCAACAAAATCTTATGTCTTCGAGCGAAGACAATGAGAGCAAATCTTATCCAGAGTCGGATGAGTCAGCTTTACTTGTAGCCCAAGTCAAGCTGTCACGTGTGTTTGAAATTTGACCATTGCGACACATGTCAGTTCCTTAGTGACCCAGGGTCATTTCAGACAAATCAGGTCGGGTTGCCCAGTAGATATAAATAGCACACCCCCTACACCATAAATTGGTGGCTGCTTAGAGTTAGTACATGACTTTTGTCGTTTGGGAGCAACCCACCGTCGAAGCTTTCGAGAGAGATTCCTTGCGAGGACAAAGCCCAAACCACCCAGAGCCCAAAGAGTGTTTGGCATCACTGAAGTATTTCTGTCTGCGTGATCTGAAGACTTGTTACACTTGAGGACTTTGAATCCTCCAGCTGGTTAGGCGTCGCATTCTGAGCATCCAAGAGTCATTGTGGATTGCTGGTGAACGAAGTCTGTGAAGGTTTGGAAGTCTACCTTGAAGACTTACCAGAGTGATTGGGCGGGGACTAGGTGTCCTTAGCTCAAGGGGAATAAGGTGAAGACATGGTCTTCTGAGTTGAATCTCAGCCTCCCTAACCAGACGTACATTTTTCACAGCAACTGGAACTGGTCGAACAAATCCCTGTCCTCCTGAAGCCACAGGTTCTATCTCTCACTTCTCTCTACTTACAGTTTGTCTTCGTGAAGTCATTGCCTGCTTGCATTATCTGTTTGATTTCACTGTGCGACTACCTGTTCTAATTGGCTTCATACTATCGTCCATCCTGATCTTTACTACCTAGCTGTTATTAGTCTTCGTGCTTTCACTTCATTGAATACTTGACTATGGCTTGTCTAGTGTAGTCTACCTTCCGCTGCATACGAATAGTGTCGTTTCTATTGTTTGTCTTCGAAACTCCCACGCTTTGAAGACTTTTATAAAAATCGCCTATTCACCCCCCTCTAGTCGATAACTAGCCCTTTTACCTCCGTTGGCACCTGGCAAAATTTGCTGATCCCACTAGCCTCAAGCGCGGTGAGGACTATGCTGATGAATGGGCCAAGCGGCAAGCCAAGTTGGCCAAATAGGCCAAGGAAGCAGTGAGGAAATTCAACAAAGACTCAGCTGCTGCCGCTGCTGAGGCCTCTGCTAGCAAGAAGGCTATGCCTAAGAATCCAGCTCGCAAACCACCTTCCTCAGCAATGCCCTCAAGGCCAAGCGCATCTATGCCCTCATGGCATATTTCTCAAGCTTCTCCAGTTCCTCAAATTGCAAAACCCTCAGCTCCTCCAGCAAAGTCCTTGGCACCTGTGCATCTCGCCTCTTGCCAAAGGACCACAGGCATCTCAATTGCTTCAGGAGCATCTGCAAGTTCTTTAGATCCTCCTCAGTCCTCAACAGGCCCCGCTTTGCTGAAGACCAAGGCCATGCCTGGACGAGGCACAAGACCAAGTCCTCATAAGAAGCAAGTTGCCTTCCAAGTACCGTCAGATGAAGACGAAGCTGATGATGAGGAATTAGCAGAAATCATCAGAGACAGACAGCAAAGGGACGCTAGAGCCAAGGGCAGTGTTGTGCCACTCATGTTGGATCCGACGAAGATCATGGACTTCATTGATATCTGGCACAAGGACCCAAACGCTCCCTTGTTGGAATTAAATCTCTCACCTGGCCAAAGACATATGTTGACCACTTTCATTTCTGAAGAGAAATGGAAATTTGAGAAAGCCAGGTCCATGAAGAAAGCTTAGTACAAGAAGGAGCACTATTTGAAGAAAAATGTGCTGAAAATGACAATTGAACAACTTGTGACTTTACAGTCTGAAATCAAGGCGCTTCGTGCTGAATTTGACGCCTACAAGGCTGAATGGCTTGGAGCCACGATTAGGTTCGTCAAACTGGCTAAAGGCCTCACGTCCAATGTTGCTCTGCTCAAACGCACATTGAAATTCCTAAGGCTGAAGCACCCGCACAGCCTACTGAAGAACATGCCAGCACCGCTGATACGTCTCCCTCGTATCTATAATTTTTGATTGTTTCATGCCAATATCATTCAACTTCCATATACTTTTCGCAACTTTTTATACTATTTTTTGGGAGTAACATATTGATCCAGTGCCCAGTGCCAGTTCATGTTTGTTGCATGTTTTATGTTTCACAGAAACCCAATATCAAACGGAGTCCAAACGGGATAAAAATGGACGGAGAATTATTTTGGAATATTTGTGATTTTTTGGAGGAAGAATCAACACGAGACGGTGCCCGAGGTGGCCATGAGCATGGACCACGCCACCACTCCAGGTGGGCGCGCCCCCACCCTCGTGGGCCCCTCATAAGGCGGTTGATGCTCTACTTTGGCCGCAAGAAAGCTAATTTTTGGAAAAATATCTGGGTCATGGTTTCAATCCAATCGGAGTTACGAATCTCTGGATATAAAAGAAATGGTGCCAGGGCAGAATCTAAGAACGCAGAAACAGAGAGAGACAGAGAGATAGATCCAATCTCGGAGGGGCTCTCGCCCCTCCCATGCCATGGGAGCCAAGGACCAGAGGGAAACCCTTCTCCCATCTAGGGAGAAGGTCAACGACGAAGAAGAAGGGGGGCTCTCTCTCCCTTTCTTCTGGTGGCGCCGGAACGCCGCCGGGGGCCATCATCATCACCGCGATCTTCACCAACACCTCCATCATCTTCACCAACATCTCCATCACCTTCCCCCATCTATATTCAGCGGCCCACTCTCCCGCAACCCACTGTACCCTCTACTTGAACATGGTTCTTTATGCTTCATATTATTATCCAGTGAAGGGTTGCCATCCTATGACGTATGAGTAGATTTTCATTGTCCTCGGTGATTGATGAATTGCTATGATTGGTTTGAGTTGCATGTTTTATTATTGGTGCTGTCCTATTGTGCCCTCCGTGTCGCGCAAGCATGAGGGATTCCCGCTGTAGGGTTTGCAATGTGTTCATAATTTGCTAATGGTGGGTGGCGTGAGTGACAGAAGCACAGACCCGAGTAAGTAGGTTGTTTGCGTATGGGATAAAGGGGACTTGATACTTTAATGCTATGGTTGGGTTTACCTTAATGATCATTAGTAGTTGCGGATGCTTGCTAGACTTCCAATCATAAGTGCATATGATCCAAGAAGAGAAAGTATGCTAGCTTATGCCTCTCCCTTAAATAAAATTGCAATAGTGATTACCGGTCTAGTAAAATAGTCAATTGCTTAGGGGCAATTTCACAACTCCAACCACCACTTCTCCACACTCGCTATATTTACTTTGTTGCTTCTTTATCTGAACAGCCCCAAGTTTATATTTACATGCTCTTTATTATCTTGCAAACCTATCATATCACACCTACAAAGTACTTCTAGTTTCATACTTGTTCTTGGTAAAGCGAACACTAAGCATGCGTAGAGTCGTATCAGTGGCAGATAGGACTTGAGAAAATATTTGTTCTACCTTTAGCTCCTTGTTGGGTTCGACACTCTTACTTATCGAAAGAGGCTACAATTATCCCCTACACTTGTGGGTTATCAAGACCTTTTTCTGGCGCCGTTGCCGGGGAGTCATAGCATGGGGTGAATATTCTCGTGTGTGCTTGTTTGCTTTATCACTAAGTAATTTTTATTTGCTATTCTTAGTTGTTCTCTATCTATAGCTATGGATATGGAGCACGAAATACCAAAACAATTAGGTGTACCTGCTGCTCATGGAGATGGGGAACCTCCTAAAACCCTCGATGCTCGTTATGTGAAAGAAATTATGTACTACTATGATAATCCTGAGAAAACCCCATTCAATTATGTTATGGGAGACACGTTGGATCAACGTGAATACTTTAGGGATTATCGCTTGACACAAAAAGGGAAACTATTATGGGATCAAATTTAGATGTTATATTGGTATGCTAGGCAACTATGCTTGAGATATGATTATACTTGTTGCTCTAGGATAAGGCTCCACACCTTCCCTTTTGATGTGAATTTAATGATGATAAAACCTTGGCTTCTTATGCTAGTGGTATCTATGATTACTATGATGTGGAACAAATAGAAGAATTCTTTGCTTTTATGGGTGCTTCTGAGATTGAATATATGTTTAAAGAGTTTGAAGATTTTGATGATTCAGCTTACAGACCTAATTTTTTTTGCTATACTTAGATATTGCTATGAGAATTATGAATACAATTCCAATATTGATGCATTTATTGAGAAAGTATCCGCTGTCCAAGAAGAGACTAATATTTTGCAGGAAGCTATGGAAGAGGAAATTGATGAAACTGTGAGCTCATTGGATGAAAAAGATGAGGAGGAGAGAGAAGAACAAAAGGAGGAAGAGCGGATTAGCTACCCGTGCCCACCTTCTAATGAGAGTAACTCTTCAACTCATACATTGTTTAATTCCCCTTCATGCTTACCGAAGGATGATTGATATGATGATTATTATGATCCCGTTGATTCTCTTGAAATATCCCTTTTTGATGATGCTTGCTATGCTTGTGGCCAAGATGCCAATATGAATTATGCTTATGGAGATGAACTTCTATAGTTCCTTATGTTAAACATGAAATTGTTGCTATTGCACCCATGCATGATAGTCCTATTATCTTTTTGAATTCTCCCAACTACACTATATCGGAGAAGTTTGTGCTTATTAAGGATTATATTGATGGGTTGCCTTTTACCATTGCACATGATAATATTGATGAATGCAATATGCATGTGCTTGCTGCTCCTACTTCCGGTGGCGCCGGAACACCGCCGGGGGCCATCATCATCACCACGATCTTAACCAACACCTCCATTATCTTCACCAACATCTCCATCACCTTCCCCCATCTATATTAAGCGGTCCACTATCCCGCAACCCGCTGTACCCTCTACTTGAACATGGTGCTTTATGCTTCATATTATTATCCAATGATGTGTTGCCATCCTATGATGTCTGACTAGATTTTCGTTGTCCTATCGGTGATTGATGAATTGCTATGATTGGTTTCAGTTGCATGTTTTATTTTTGGTGTTGTCCTATTGTGCCCTTCGTGTCGCGCAAGCGTGAGGGATTCCTGCTGTAGGGTTTGCAATATGTTCATGATTTTCTTATGGTGGGTGGCGTGAGTGACAGAAGCACAAACCCGAGTAAGTAGGTTGTTTGCGTATGGGATAAAGGGGACTTGATACTTTAATGCTATGGTTGGGTTTTACCTTAATAATCTTTAGTAGTTGTGGATGCTTGCTAGAGTTCCAATGATAAGTGCATATGATCCAAGAAGAGAAAGTATGTTAGCTTATGCCTCTCCCTCAAATAATATTGCAATAATGATTACCAGTCTAGTAAAATAGTCAATTGCTTAGGGGCAATTTCACAACTCCTACCACCACTTCTCCACACTCGCTATATTTACTTTATTTCTTCTTTATCTAAACAGCCCTTAGTTTATATTTATGTGCTCTTTATTATCTTGCAAACCTATCCTATCACACCTACAAATTACTTCTAATTTCATACTTGTTCTTGGTAAAGCGAACACTAAGCATGCATAGAGTTGTATCAGTGGCAGATAGGACTTGAGAGAATATTTGTTCTACCTTTAGATCCTCGTTGGGTTCGACACTCTTACTTATCGAAAGAGGCTACAATTATCCCCTACACTTGTGGGTTATCAACCACTAATGAAAATCAGGTTGTTGATGAAACTGAAAGTACGAGGGCTGATGAAGCTATTCCAGCCACTGATGAAATTTCCAGGACAAACACTAGTGTTGCGCTTGAAGAACAATGCATGCCAGCTGAAGCATCTGACGCTGCGCCTGAAGAATCTGAACAAGTCAGGACAACTACATCAGTTGTGTCTGAAGAAACTGCACAATTTTCCTCTACTCCTCCTGCACCAACGCCAATGCCAAGTCCTATCGTTCCTTCTGCATTGGAAGCGAAGAAGACCAAGGCTGCAGAGCAAGCAGCAATGAAGAAAAGGAAATCATCTACTTCCTCAGAGTCTTCTGCACCAAAGAAGGCAAAGACATTGACTAGCTCTTATGAAAATCCAATAGATGTTGTTCCAGTTTCAAGCATGCCATCAAAGGAAATCATTCCTTTTGGTGAAGATTATGTGATCCCATGTGACTCAGATGAAGAAGATCCTTTTGCTCCTTTGAAAGAGCAGTTGGATGAGGAAATTGAAGTGGACAATGTCACTTCAACCCCTCTAATCTCATCGCCCATGCCTCAATTTACAGCTGAAGAGGCAAGCATTGAGGAAATTGAGGAAGAAGAAGAAGATGTGGACATTCGGTGCACCACTCCAGTGTTAAATGATGACTATTGAGAAAGTCATCACCCAATTCCCCCATGTTCACCCCACTGCAACAGATTCCTCAGTCCCCAGTCCAGACTGAAGAAATTCATACGGGCTTTGATGAACCTCAAGCGTCTCTTCCTACCATCCCTGAAGAAATTCCAACCACTAATGTTGATGTTAATGCTGCTGAAGAAAAGGAGAGCCAGGTGATACGTCTCCATCGTATCTATAATTTTTGATTGTTCCATGCCAATATTCTACAACTTTCATATACTTTTGGCAACTTTTTATACTATTTTTTGGTACTAACATATTGATCCAGTGCCCAGTGCCAGTTCCTGTTTGTTGCATGTTTTTTGTTTCGCAGAAACCCAATATCAAACGGAATCCAAACGGGATAAAAATGGACATAGACTTATTTTGGAATATTTGGGATTTTCCGGAGGAAGAATCAACACGAAACGGTGCCCGAGGTGGCCACGAGATAGGGGGTGCGCCCTCCCCTCCTGGGCGCGCCTGGCACTCTCGTGGGCCACCCGTAAGGTGGTTGACGCTCTTCTTTTGCCGCAAGAAAGCTAATTTTACGAGAAAAATCTGGGCGAAAGATTCACCCCAATCGAAGTTACGGATCTCCGGATATAAAAGAAATGGTGAAGGGGCAGAATCTGAGAACACAGAAACAGAGAGATAGATCCAATCTCGGAGGGGCTCTCGCCCCTCCCACGCCATGGGAGCCAAGGACCAGAGGGGAAACCCTTCTCCCATCTAGGGAGGAGGTCAAGGAAGAAGAAGAAGAAGGGGGGCCTCTCTCCCCCTTGCTTCTGGTGGCGCCGGAGCGCTGGCGGGGGCCATCATCATCACCGCGATCTTCACCAACACCTCTGCCATCTTCACCAACATCTCCATCACCTTCCCCCATCTATATCCAGCGGTCCACTATCCTGCAACCAGTTGTACCCTCTACTTGAACATGGTGCTTTATGCTTCATATTATTATCCAATGATGTGTTGCCATCCTATGATGTCTGAGTAGATTTTTGTTGTCCTATTGGTGGTTGATGAATTGCTATGATTGATTTAATTTGCTTGTGGTTATGTTGCTGTCCTATTGCACCCTCCGTGTCGCGCAAACGTGAGGGATTCCCGCTATAGGGTGTTGCAATACGTTCATGATTCTTTTATGGTGGGTTGCTTGAGTGAACAAAGCATAAACCCGAGTAAGGGGATTGTTGCGTATGGGATAAAGGGGACTTGATACTTTAATGCTATGGTTGGGTTTTACCTTAATGAATCTTTAGTAGTTGCGGACGCTTGCTAGAGTTCCAATCATAAGTGCATATTATCGAAGAAGAGAAAGTATTATCGCTCGACACAAAAAGGGAAACTATTATGGGACCAATTTATTATGTTGCGTTGGTATGCTCGGGATCTATGCTTGAGATATGATATTACTTGCTGCTCTAGGTTGAAGGCTCCACACCTTCCCTTTTCATGCAAATTCAATGATAATGAAACCTTAGCTTCTTATGCTAATGGTATATATGATTACTATGATGTGGAACAAATACAAGAATTTGTTGCTTTTATGGGTGCTTATGAGGTTGAATCTATGTTTAAAGCGTTTGATGATTTTGATGATTCAGCTTATAGGCCTGAAAATCTTGCTATACTTAGATATTGCTATGAAAATTAGGAATACAATTACTATATTAATGTATTTATTGAGAAATTCTCCGCTGTCCAAGAAGAGACTAATATTTTGCAGGAAGCTATGGAAGAAGAAATTGATGAAACTGTGAGCTCATTGGATGAAAAAGATGACGAGGAGAGCGAAAAAACAAAAGGAGGAAGAGCGGATTGAACACCCGTGCCCACCTTCTAATGAGAGTAACTCTTCAACTCATACATTGTTTAAGTCCCCTTCGTGCTTATCGAAGGATGATTGCTATGATCCCGTTGATTCTCTTGAAATATCCCTTTTTGATGATGCTTGCTATGCCTGTGGCCAAGATGCCAATATGAATTATGCTTATGGAGATGAACTTGCTATAGTTTCTTATGTTAAACATGAAATTGTTGCTATTGCACCCACGCATGATAGTCCTATTATATTTTGAATTCTCCAAACTACACTATATCGGAGAAGTTTGTGCTTATTAAGGATTATATTGATGGGTTGCCTTTTACCGTTGCACATGATAATTTTGATATATATAATATGCATGTGATTGCTGCCCCTACTTGCAATTATTATGAGAGAGGAACTTTATCTCACCTCTCTATGTTTCCAATATGATAAAACTGCAAGAAACTGCTTATACCATGCATTGGCCTTTACTATGTGTGCATGAATTGTTCTCTTATGACATGCCGATGCATAGGAAGAGAGTTAGACATCGTTGTTGCTTGATATATGTTACTTTGTGCTCACTACTAAATTAAAAATAATTGTTAATTAAAATTGGCTTTGATATACCTTGGGATCCGGGTGGATCCATTACTTGAGCACTATATGCCTAGCTTAATGGCTTTAAAGAAAGCGCTGCTAGGGAGATGACTCGGAAGTTTTAGAGAGTCATTTATTTCTGTTGATTGTTTTTATATAGTTTAAAAACAAAAAAAATAAAGAGGGGAACCTAAAACTTTTCGAAAAGGAAAGTGAAAGTGAGAAAGGCATGCATTGTTGAAGTGGGAGAGCTCCCTGAACTTTGTTCATGCTCACGGAAACTTTGTGAATCTTGATTACAGAAACTTTTCATCAAAAATAATTATCCCCTTGTACAATTCCATTGTATTATAAAAATAATGTGCTAAGGTTTGCCTTTAGGATGTTTACAATGCTTGTTGGTTTGTACGGTGCAGGACAGAAACTTTGGTTGTAGTGAGCGATTTTACATTTTTAACTGGAACGTCAAACGGTTCTGATTCCTTTTGCCATCTATATATGTACAAATTTTTTATTTTTCCTAATTTTGGTAGAATTTTTGGGGTACCATAAGTATGGTGGATTTCAGATTGCTACAGACTATTCTGTTCTTGACAGATTCTGTTTTTGATGCATAGTTTGCTTGTTTTGATGAATCTATCAATTTATATCAGTGGATTGAGCCATGAAAAAGTTATGCTACAGTAGACACAATGCAAAAATAAAATATGAATTGGTTTGATACAGTACTTAGAGTAGTGATTTGCTTTATTATACTAACGGATCTTACCGAGTTTTCTGTTGAAGTTTTGTGTGGATGAAGTGTCTAAACGAGGAGGTCTCGATATGAGGAAAAGGAAGAGAGGAAAGAGCTTAATATTAGGGATGCCCGAGGCACCCCAAGTAAATATTCAAGGAGACTCAACCGTCTAAGCTTGGGTATGCCCCGGAAGGCATCCCCTCTTTCTTCAACAAGTATCGGTATGTTTTTGTATTTGTTTCGTTTATGCATTATGTGCAAGTCTTGGAGCATCTTTTGCATTTAGTTTTCATTTTTCTTTTATGCACCATGCTGGTTTGAGATAGTCCTTGGTTGATTTATAGAATTCTCATTGCACTTCACTTAAATCTTTTGAGTATGGCTTTATAGAATGCTTCATGTGCTTCACTTATATCGTTTGAAGTTTGGATTGCTTGTTTCTCTTCACATAGAAAACCGCCAATTGTAGAATGCTCTTTTGCTTCACTTATATTTGTTAGAGTGTGGGCATAGATTTTTTAGAAAGAATTAAACTCTCTTGCTTCACTTATATCAGATTTAGAGAGATGACAGGAATTGGTCATTCACATGGTTAGTCATAAAATCCTACATAAACTTGTAGATCACTGAATATGATATGTTTGATTCCTTGCGATAGTTTTGCGATATAAAGGTGGTGATATTAGACTTGTGCTAGTTGAGTAATTGTGAAATTGAGAATTACTTGTGTTGAGGTTTGCAAGTCCCGTAGCATGCACGTATGGTGAACCGTTATGTAACGAAGTTGGAGCATGAGGTGTTCTTTGATTGCTTTCCTTATGAGTGGCAGTCGGGGACGAGCGATGGTCTTTTCCTACCAATATATCCCTCTAGGGGCATGCGTAGTAGTACTTTGCTTCAAGGGCAAAGTAGACTTTTGCAATAAGTATATGAGTTCTTTATGACTAATGTGAGTCCATGGATATACGCACGCTCACCCTTCCACTTTGCTAGCCTCTATTGTGCCGCGCAACTTTCATCGTTATCATGAACACATTATTTACCTTCCTCAAAACAGCCACCATACCTACCTATTATGGCATTTCCATAGCCATTCCGAGATATATTGCCATGCAACTTTCCACCGTTCTGTTATTATGACACGTTCCATCATTGTCATATTGCTTTGCATGATCGTAAGATAGCTAGCATGATGTTTTCATGGCTTGTCCGGTTTTTGATGTCCTTGCTATGCTAGATCATTGCACATCCCGGTACACCGCCGGAAGCATTCATATAGAGTCATATCTTTGTTCGAGATATCGAGTTGTAATATTGAGTTGTAAGTGTGATGATCATCATTATTACAGCATTGCCCCAGTGAGGAAAGGATGAAGGAGACTACGATTCCCCCACAAGTCGGGATGAGACTCCGGACTTTATGAAAAATTAAATAGGCCAAAGAAGCCCAAATAAAAAAAAGGCCAAAGAAGCCCACCAAAAAACAAAAAAAAAGAAAGAAAAAGAAAGAAAACAAAAAAGGAGAGAAAAAGAGAGAAGGGGCAATGTTACTATCCTTTTACCACACTTGTGCTTCAGAGTAGCACCATGTTCTTCATAGAGAGAGTCTCCTATGCTTTCACTTTCATATACTAGTGGGAATTTTTCATTATAGAACTTGGCTTGTATATTCCAATGATGGGCTTCCTCAAAATGCCCTAGGTTTTCATGAGCAAGCAAGTTGGATGCACACCCACTTAGTTTATTTTGTTGAGCTTTCATATATTTATAGCTCTAGTGCATCCGTTGCATGGCAATCCCTACTCACTCACATTCATATCTATTGATGGGCGTCTCCATAGCCCGTTGATACGCCTAGTTGATGTTAGACTATCTTCTCCCTTTTTGTCATCACAACCACCACCATATACCACCATAGTGCTATGTCCATGGCTTGCGCTCATGTATTGCGTAAGAGCTGAAAAGCTGAAGCGCGTTAAAAAGTATGAACCAATTACTCGGCTCGTCATCGGGGTTGTGCATGATTTGAATGCTTGTGATGAAGATGGAGCATTTCCAGACTACATGATTTTGTAGGGATGAGCTTTCTTTGGCTAGGTTATTTCGATAAGACATAATTGCTTGGTTGGTATGCTTGAAGTATTATTGTTTTTATGTCAAATGATAGACTATTGCTTTGAATCACTCGTATCTTAATATTCATGCCATGATTAGACATATGATCAAGATTATGCTAGGTAGCATTCCACATCAAATATTATCTTTTTTATCATTTACCTACTCGAGGACGAGCAGGAATTAAGCTTGGGGATGCTGATACGTCTACGTCGTATCTATAATTTTTTATTGTTCCATGCCAATATTATACAACTTTCATGTACTTTTGGCAACTTTTTATACTATTTTTTGGGACTAACATATTGATCCAGTGCCCAGTGCCAGTTCCTGTGTGTTGCATGTTTTATGTTTCATAGAAAACCCAATATCAAACGGAATCCAAACGGGATAAAAACGGATGGAGATTTATTTTGGAATATTTGGGATTTTCCGGAGGAAGAATCAACGCGAAACGGTGCCTGTTGGGGATATAACCACTAAGGGTAAACCGCCCAGGAGCGGCCGGTTCACCCTCAACTACATTGAAGCCCATAAAGACCCAGTAGACGGCGCTTTACTGATGAAGCATAGAGGCCCACAACATAAAGGCGGATTGGGGCCCATAGTTGTAAACCGCTACGATTGTGTAACTTGTATTGTAAGTTAGGAAAGGGGAGACCGAGCCGGACACTTGTATGAGCTAGCCTCGGGACTCTGTAAACTGGTCGGGCGTCAACCTGTGTATATAAAGGGACGACCCGGCGGCGGTTCAGGGGTAGGAAACAACAACTCGAGACCCAGGCAAAGCGTATTTGCTCCCTGGTCATCAAAACCCAATCAATTCCATCACAACTAGATGTAGGCTTTTACCTTCATCGAAGGGGCCGAACTAGTATAAAACTCCCCGTGCCCTTCGTCCGATTTAACCCCTTCAAGCTAACCCGGCGCAATGGCTCCACGACTAAGTCCTTTCATGAGGACATCTGACCTGATATTTCCACGATAGTTGGCGCCCACTGTGGGGCTATCACACGATGGTTTCGAGTTCTTGAAGGGCAGCTTTGAAGGACTCAAAGGGTACGCGGTTGGCCGGATGACCAAGAGTCGTCACGGCAAGCTCTACATCGACGATGAAGGATGGATCCCCAAGGCCAGCTCAATCGAGTACGGGTACCGGGTCATCTTTGGCGGAATTCATGTCTTCATCGGCAAGATCGGTGAACCGAGCCCTGAGCCGGACATCTGCACCGACCTCGTCGAGACGGCTCAGCGTGCGAGTCCCGCTCGGATTAAGCCCGCCGTGAAGCGTGCGTTTGTAGGATGTGTCCATGGGATCAGATCTGAACCGGTGTCCAAAGTGAGACGGCCGTTTATTCCGACGGTGAGTCATCCACCGGTGAAACTGAGTCCCTATACCTAATTCATGATGGTGTGTTCAAAGTATATTCCGATGGCAACAGTATTCCGGACCCCTTTGAACCGCCAAGACGGGTTGCTGTTTTCATGGCCGGAACACAGACTACCTTGCAGTCTTCATCTACAGTAGCAATGATGTCCGGATCAGCAGCCGCGGCAGGAGGACCGGCGCGCCGACCGGCTCAAGTTCTCTCCGGTTTGATGGATGCCTGGGCGACCTTATTGACCATGGTGGTTACCCCGGAGATGCAGGATCAGCACAATGCGGAGGTTACCAAGCTAAAGGACCAGATAACCTAGGCTAAGGAGGACCTGGCAGCTGAGGATGCTAGGATGGCTGAAGAACGGGCCGCTTTGGATGCTCAGTCACAACAGATCCAGGCGCAGAATTACCGGCTCATGTTGGATCAGAACGCGTCAAACAACGTAATGCAAAAGAAGTACCGGTCTTGTATGCAGCCGGTCTTCGAAGGACTAAATCTCTTTAATATGCCGGGGCCTGGGCCGAGTAATCCGACAGCTGCAAACCGGACTGACGCACCTAGGGCAGCATCGGATCAACCACGGATGACAGATCCGCCTCGTCGAACGGATAATCCGCCGCAATATGTGTCAACACCGCCGGGTCACTTTTCTAGCCGTTTGGATAACATGATTGCTGCAGCATCTCGCCTGGCAGCTATTCCTATGGAGGGCGATTCACTGGCGGCGGTTGAGACACGGAGGGCCAGGGATCTTCTTCAAACCGTTGTTGTGCAGCAGCAGGATTATTCTTATAGCCGAGACAGAATTCATTCAACCCCCCGTCCGAGCAAAAGTTATAGCAGCCACATAGATAAACCGGAGGTGTCTAGCAGTGCATGGCGTCGTAATGCCCCTCAAGGACCCAATCCGGCGCGCGGTGAGGCAAATGCTCAGGATGTGGTGGATAATGGCAGAGCATGAAGGGAGGCCGCTTTAGCAGCACAATATGCGGGTCGTTATCAACCTGCCCCGGTTCAGCCAGCTACGTCAGTAGACCGAGGCACCGGGCTTGCCTTTAGTTCTTGGGGAGTGTCACTTCTCATTCCGGCTCTCCATAATGTGCGACTACCTAAGGATTTCAAGGTTCCACGTAAGATGCCTAATTACACCGCTGATCAGCCACCTGAGGCGTGGGTGGAAAGTTATGAGATGGCAATGGAGATGCTGGATGTGGATGAAGCGGCCTGCGCAAAGTACTTCACGATGATGTTGGAAGGGACAGCCCGTACTTGGTTGAAAAACCTGCCAGCCAACTCTGTCGAGTCATGGGACCAGTTGAAGGCCCGGTCTATAGCCAATTTCAAAGATACGTGCAAACAGCCTATGTCAATTGTGGATCTGGATGCCTGTGTTCAAGGGGAGAACGAGTCAACAACTCATTGGGTGCGCCAGGTTTCAGAAGTTTTGCATTCATAAGACCGGATTAATGCTGGCCAAGCAATCATAAGGTTGGAGCGTAATTGTCGGTTTAAGTCACTAAAGATGAAGTTGGAACGGCTCAAGCGCCACTGCAATGACATGGGTACACTTATGGCAGCCTTGGTTAAATATGTCGATTCTGATAATACCAAGGATCCTGATTCTGATGAGGAGAAATCGGAGAAGGGAAAGAAGAACGACGGTGCAAAGGGACAACATCACAACCAAGGGGGCCATGGGAATAATGGTAAGCGCAAAGCAGATAATTCAGATCTTGTGGCTAACACCAATATGCAGTGTCGTGAAGGTAAACCACCCCAGCACGATGGAGGGATGAATCTGGAGCGTCTGTTAAACCAGCCCTGCCCAAAGCATGGGACCAAGGAAGCCCCTGCCATACATCTTTGGAAAGATTGTTATATTATGAAGGAATTCAAGAACTCTGATCTCTTCCGGTATGATCAGGGTCCGTCGGGCGGTTCAGGTCCAGGTTTTCATGGTCGCGGCGGTTCCAACTTTGGATTTCAGAATAATCAGGGCAACCAGAACAACCAAGGTTGTAATAACCAACAGAATAATCAAGGGAATCAGCAGCAGTCAGGTTATCAAAGTCACCCAAAGCAGTTGAATGGTGGGCAGTATCATGTGTTCATCACTAGTCTGTGCAAGCGCGATCAGAAGCTTCACAAGAGGGCAGTTAATGCTGTTGAACCGGCAGTGCCACGTTATTTGCGGTGGTCCGTCGGATGGGGTTGACAGACAAGAGTCTTAGACCATCAAACACTATTTTTTCATGGTGTAGTACCAGGTAAATCCGCATATCCTGTTGGCAAGATCGCTTTGGAGGTTGTGTTTGGGGATGAGCATGATTCCAGGTCTGAAACATTGACCTTTGAGGTGGTAAAAATCCAGAGCCCATATCATGCACTGTTTAGGCGGCTGGCTTACGCAAAACTTATGGAGAGGCCCTGCTATATCTATTTACAGCTCAAAATGCCAGGTCATAAGGGGACCATCACAGTACACGGAAGTCGAAAGATCGCTTTGGATTGCGAGGAAGGTGATGTGGCCTATGCGGAGTCGGTTTGTGCTATAGAGGAGCTAAAGTTCTATAAAGACAATGTTGATCCGGCAGACATGACCCCTCTGAAGAAACCCACCACTGAGCATGACCCGACCCTGAAATTCAAACCGGCTGATGAGACTAAACTTGTTGATTTTGTTCCTGGCGATTCATCCAAATAGTTTAGCATCAGCACCAATCTGGATCCGAAATAGGAAAGCGCGCTCATCGACTTCATCCGTGAGAACCGGGAGATCTTTGCATGGAAGCCTTCTGACATGCCAGGTATACCGAGGGAACTCGCTGAGCACACTCTCAATATTGATCCCAAATTTAAACCGGTCAAGCAATTTCTTCGCCGCTTTAACGAGGAAAGACGCAAGGCTATTGGTGAGGAGGTAGCCCGGCTATTGGCTGCTGGGTTTATCATCGAAGTGTTTCATCCTGAGTGGTTGGCTAATCCGGTGCTAGTCCTTAAGAAAAACGGCACTTGGCGCATGTGTGTGGATTACACAGATTTGAACAAGGCTTGTCCAGCAGATCCTTTTGCTCTCACGTGCATTGATCAGATCATTGATGCAACGGTGGGTTGTGAGCATCTAAGTTTCTTGGATGCTTATTTAGGTTATCATCAGATCAAAATGGCAGTTAAGGACCAGGAGAAGACAGCCTTCATCACTCCCTTTGGAGCCTTCTGCTATGTTTCTATGCCCTTTGGGCTCTAGAGTGCCCAGGCAACTTATTAGCGCTGTGTGCAAAATTGTCTTCACACTCAGATTGGGCGCAATGTTCATGCTTACATGGATGACATTGTGGTAAAGTCCAGGAAGAAGGATACCTTGATAGATGACCTCAAGGAGACGTTTGACAATCTTCGGGTTTATAAAATGATGCTCAATCCGGACAAGTGTGTTTTTTGGTGTTCCGGCAGGCAAGCTCTTGGGCTTTCTAGTGTCTAACAGAGGCATTGAGGCCAATCCGGTAAAGATCAAAGCGATCACATCCTTGGCTAAACCGAAGTGCATCAATGATGTTCAGCGTCTGGCGGGTCGAATTGCAGCCCTTAGCCAGATTATTAGCCGCTTGGGAGAGAAGGCGATTCCTTTGTATCAGATGTTGAAGAAGAGAGACGATTTCATCTGGAGTGACACAGCTAATGCGGCATTTGAGGACTTGAAGCGGCAGTTGATTCAACCGCCGGTCCTTGCTGCTCCGATTGATAAGGAGTCATTGTTATTGTACGTGGCTGCTAATTCCCGTGCGGTCAGTGTGGCAATTGTGGTTGAGCGCAAGGAGGCTGGGAAGGAATATCCGGTTCAACGGCCAGTTTACTATATCAGCAAAGTACTAATGAGTCAAAACAGCGATATCCACATTGGTAGAAGCTGGTATATGGGGGTTTTATGGCAAGTCGAAATCTCAAGCAATACTTTCTAGGCCATCCCATCACAGTGGTTAGTTCTGCTCCTTTGGGCGATATAATTCCGAACAGAGAAGCCACTGGCCGGGTTGCAAAGTGGGCAATTGAGCTTGGTCCACATGGGTTGAAGTATATGCCTCGAATGGCCATTAAATCTCAGGTGCTTGTCGACTTCATCAATGATTGGACCGAGTTACAGGCACCAGAGGACAAACCGGATAATACGTACTGGACTATTCACTTTGATGGATCCAGGCAGTTAGAAGGCTCGGGGGCTGGAGTTGTCCTTACTTCCCCTCGAGGTGATAAAATTTGTTATGTTCTCCGCTTAATGTTTCCTTGTACTAACAATGCAGCTGAGTACGAGGCCTTACTCCATGGTCTCCGCGTGGCCAAGGAAATGAACTTAAGTCGGGTTCGCTGTTTTGGAGATTCTGATCTGGTGGCCCAGCAAGTTTCTGGTACTTGGGATTCTAAGGATCCACTCATGGCGGCTGATAGACGCGAGGTGGATATTGTGGAAGGTCACTTTAAAGGTTATCAGGTTGAGCACATTGACCGGCGCAAAAATGAAGCAACAGATGCTTTAAGCCGGCTGGGATCTCAGCGTAAACTGGTACCACCAAATACCTTTTTAGATATCTTGCATAACCCGTCTGTTAAGTTGCCTACAGAGGAGGATTTAGCTGTTCCTGATCCGTAGGCCCAGTTGGTAGCCACTTTACATGGAATTCCAGATTGTACTGTTCCATATTTTGCGTATATGAACCGGGGCGAGCTACCAGATGATGAGGTTCTAGCTAGACACATAATCCGGCGATCCAAGTCCATGGTTATTCATAATGGTGAGTTATACCATTGTAGTGTTTTAGGCGTATTCCAACGTTGTTTTTCTCCTGAAGAAGGACAAGAGATTCTACATGAAATCCATTAAGGGGATTGTGGTCACCATGTCGGTTCAAAATCCCTGGTGGCTAAAGCTTTTCTTCATGGGTTTTATTGGTTGACAGCTCATGCTGATGCGGAGGATCTGGTAAAGCGGTGTGACGCTTGTCAGAAGTTTTTATGCCGAGCTCATGTTCCGGCTCAAGATCTACGAATGATTCCCATCACTTGGTCGTTTGCTACTTGGGGGCTTGATATGGTGGGACCTTTTAAGCGCTCCAAGGATAAGAAGACCCACCTGTTGGTGGCGGTTGACAAGTTCACTAAATGGGTTGAAGCGGAGCCCGTAAGCAAGTGTGATGCAGCTACGGCGGTTCAATTTCTCAAGAAGATCATCTTCCATTTTGGCTTTCCACACAGCATCATCACAGATAATGGCACGAACCTTTCTAAAGGTGAGATGGAGGAATCTTGTCGACGAGAGCACATCAGGCTTGATGTAGCATCCGTGGCTCACCCCCAGTCTAATGGTCAAGCGGAGAGAGCTAATCAAGAAATGTTGAAGGGCATCAAGCCCCGGCTTATGGTTCCTCTAAAACGGACGCCGGGTTGTTGGGTGGAAAATTACCATCTCTGTTATGGAGCATAAACACCACCCCGAACCGATCTACAGGCTATACACCTTTCTTCATGGTTTACGGGGCAGAGGCTGTCCTCCCAAGTGATATTTGTCATGACTCGCCCCGGGTTGCCAATTATGTTGAAGCGGATAATGAGCAAGCACGCCAAGAGGCACTGGACCTGTGAGATGAGAAGCGGGACATGGCTTTGGCTCGTTCGGCGGGTTATCAGCAAGACCTGTGGCGTTATCACAGCCGCCGGGTTAAAACAAGAACCTTTCAAGAAGGCGACTTAGTGCTCCGGCTAATCCAGGATTAGACCGATATGCGCAAGTTATCCACACCTTGGGAAGGACCCTTTGTGGTCAGCAAGAATCTGCACAGTGGATCATACTACCTCATTGACGTTCGAGACAACTCAGGCAGTTCTGAAGAGGAGACCCGGCGGCCGTGGAACATAGCTCTCCTTCGGCCTTACTACACTTGAGCCATAGGCTTTTCTTATGTACATATTTTGACAATGTATATATTATGATCAATATAATAAACCGGCATTCTTGGTATAAGCAGGGTCTCTGCCGTTTTCTTCAAATATCTCTATGTTTACATGGGGGCTTCAACTGACAAAGCAGAGTACTACCTATTAAACCGGTTATCATGCCACAATACAGCTTGGGAGCTTCACACCCAAGGGGCAAAAGAGAGTATGGATACTATGCACAACTCAAACATAGGCACCCATCGAGCACAGCTCACAAAGTTACTTGGGGGCTCTTTGTGCATTGCAACAAAGAGTTTGAAAGGACCCTTGTAATATGCAATCAAGCACGGTTGGAAGCCTGGTGTATTCACCTAAAACCCCGGGTTAACCTGCCTTCATCAAGTAAGCCACTCCTATCCAGGTAATCCTGGCATGACCCGCCGAACGTTTGACAAGTCAATCTTTTATAGACCCTGAACTTGTCAAAGTTAAAATGACAATTGGTTAGTTGGAGGCCCATCTTAAAAGGATTTGCAAAATGGTTTAACTCAGCGGCCTGGCAGCCCATGAAAAGCCTCGAATTTGGGACTGACAGCCCTTGAAAAGCCTCGACTACATGGTTTTTCTTTGATTTTGCCAAGTTTTTTACCCTTTGATAAGTTCATATTAACCCGGTGTTTGTTAACCCGGCTTGGCTTCCAACTACAAGTTGTCAGACCATATTCATATTAACCCGGTGTTTGTTAACCCGGCTTGGCTTTCAACTATAAGTTGTCAGACCATATTTCTTATCAAACCGGTGTTTCATAACCCAACCTGGCTTTGATTACATATTACCAGCATGATCATATCGTGTTTATCACAACCCGGTATGGTTTAAATGTATACACCAGCACTGCATGGTGGGAGTTATGAAAACTCCAGATTTCGGTTTCTCACCCTTACTACAAATCCAAGTTGGTAAACCAACTAAGTGATTTAATATCACAGGTATGATTTATTTCATATTTTGATTCAGCTTTGGTAATTAACCAGGCTTTGTATTGGGCACTGTGACCCGTCTGGTGGTACACCGCTCGGACAATTCTTTTTATGCAGATATCAGGATTGCATGAAAATATCAAAGTATATAATCAAGCACAGCAAATATCATGGCGGATCAAACATAGTCATGTATCAGTGCCGCAGATCAAAGTATTTTAAACTAGCCTATTACAAGGCGCTTTGAGGCCCAAAATAATGATTGTCCTTACACAGAACAAAGTCTGTGAAAATAACCTGATTGCCGGATTAAGACTCATTGCCAGGATGACATGAAGTTGATGGATCTTCAGGCGCCGGTTCAACCTCCTCCTCCCCACCCAGTGGCTGGAAGTCAATGGTGGTCCAGTCAATCCAGGTTAGCGCATGAAAGACGGCCCCTTCATTTATAAGATTCGACGGTTCAACGTCAGGGGCGTAAGTGTGCTTACGAATCAGTGGAATAAGATTCTGCACTTCTGTCATAGCAGTGTCAACTCGATGGTTGTTGGCATCATAGAACGACCGATGAGAAGTTAAGTTCACTTCTTCAGCCAATTGACTTGCTACTGGACGCAACTCCTTGGTCAGGGCTTTGAGGGCTTCATTATCAAATGCTGATCCATCTTCCTGTTCATCCGGATAGCCATTGGCAATATCAACTGGATCCAGATCAGCTATCCATGATTTGGCACGAGTCAGTGCTAACAAAACACCAGCCCTGGCAGCAGACCGCTTCAACTCCTCTATCTGAGCCGGAGTCATTGATAGCTTGGCCAAAGTATCCTTGATCAAAGTTGGTGTCGGTTTGTTGTATGAAGCTGCACAGATGACTCGTTGTGCACCGGTATATAGTTGCTCAATTAAAGTGTACGCTGCTTTCAACTTCATCTGTATATCTACACCCAGATGGGCAATGCGATTACCTGCAACGGTTTAAGAATTTAATGTTAAACCAGCAGAGTTCAAGATATTTCCGAACAGGCTATGATAAAGTACTTACAAAAAATGGCAGAAGTGTCAGGACCCCGACTCAATGCCACATCGATCTAGCATGTAACACCCCATATCACTTTGCGGCCTCGCGCACGGTATTCCCACGGGTGTCGCCTTACCTTTGCCCGGGACCGTTTGCGCCTTTTGGCACACGTATATGATAGTGTCGCTAGCATCCATATGATAAGGAGCCCGGGCTGACATGGCTAGTCGTAAACCCAAAGTGGCACAAACTTACAGGGACAGGCATCCATGACCCAACATCGAACGTGTCGGTTATCAGCGAGTGGATCCAGGCTGTAGCACTGGGCTAGCAGGACTCCGGTGAACCGGGCTGTAGCAGGCTAACAGGACTCCGGTATACATCGCGTGACATTTCCCCGAAGGGACAAACACAGGAACGAAGAAGGACACATGCCGGCCAGCCTAAGTATTCCGGAGCAGTAGCAAGCTACCATGGCTCAGTGAAAGCACTAGGAGACATTTCCCGGTAAGAGCAGGCTACTAAGGATAAACAACTAGATAGTCAGATCCCACACGTACCAAGCATTTCAATAACATACACACAATATGCTCGATATGTGCAAATACAACATGGCATCACAACATGACTCTACGACTCAAGTATTTTATTCAATAGGCTCCGAGGAGCGAGATATTACAAACATGGGTCTTGTTGGTGTCAAAACCGGTGGATCTCGGGTAGGGGGTCCCGAACTGTGCGTCTAGGCGGATGGTAACAGGAGACGAGGGACACGATGTTTTACCCAGGTTCGGGCCCTCTTGATGGAGGTAAAACCCTACGTCCTGCTTGATTGATATTGATATTGTGGATGTTTACAAGAGTGGATCTACCACGAGATCAAGGAGGCTAAACCCTAGAAGCTAGCCTATGGTATGATTGTAATGGTTGTTGTTGTGTCCTACGGACTAGAGCCATCCGGTTTATATAGACACCGGAGAGGGCTAGGGTTACATAGAGTCGGTTACAATGGTAGGAGATCTACATATCCGTACTGCCAAGCTTGCCCTCCACGCCAAGGAAAGTCCCATCCGGACATGGGGCGAAGTCTTCAATCTTGTATCTTCATAGTCTTGGAGTCCGGTCAATGATGATAGTCCAGCCGATGATAGTTCGGCTGATGATGGTAGTCCGGCTATCCGGACACCCCCTAATCCAGGACTCCCTCAGTAGCCCCTGAACCAGGCTTCAATGACGATAAGTCCGGTGCGTATATTGCTTGGCATTGCAAGGCGGGTTCCTCCTCCGAATGATAGAAGATTGTGAACACCAAGATAGTGTCCGGCTCTGCAAAATAAATTCCACATTCCACCGTAGAGAGAATTATATACACAAGTTCGATCTGCTGACGTTTTTTGTGGCATGACGTCACGCCACTACCAAGCCATTACTTGAATCGTTTTTTACTCTACCACCTCAGCGCATTTAGCGAAGCGGTTTCCTTGGCACGTATCATCGAAGCAGAGATCGTGTTTCCCCTTAATCCGGGATTCTCATCAATACGGACGTGGGTAACCCAACCGCGCCCATCGCCACGCCCCCTCTATCGAAGGCATGTCCCAAACGGTCATGGAGACGGCTCTTGGTATTCTCCCTCTTTATGACGGGACCAAGGCTCGTTTCTTTTCTCCAATCCTCCATCGAATCCTCTCCCCGCTCCAAGTTCTAGCACCTAGAGCTCCAGATTCGAGCGCTTCGGACCTTCAACGATGTCCGGTTCCGACCTCCAGTGCCGGTGGATGCCCTCCTCCGTCACGGAGGAGGACGTGCTAAAGCTGCGGGAGGCCAAGTACCTGGCTTATGAGATTTCGCACAGGTTGCCTGCCGAAGGGCAGGCCATCCCCACCCCCGAGCCCGGCGAGTATGTCGTCTTTGTATCCCACCTCCGTCGGGGTTTAGGCTTCCCGATGGATCCTTTTGTGAGAGGGCTCATGTTTTACTATGGGTTGGAATTCCACGATTTGGCTCCGGAGTCCATCCTCCATATTTCCGCATTTATTGTTGTCTGCGAAGCCTTCCTCCACGTCGCCCCTCACTTCGGCCTGTGGCTGAAGACCTTCAATGTGGCGCCGAAGATGATCGGGGGGCGTCAAGCGGAGTGCGTCGGGGCGGCCATAAGTAGAAGGGCCGATGCCCCATGGCCCACTGGCTCCTTCCAAGAGGAGCTCGGCCCGTGGCAGCAAGAGTGGTTCTATATCACCGTTCCGAGGGGCCGCAGACAAAAGCCGCCGCCATCATTCCACCCGGGACCTCCACGACGGTTGATGTCGTGGGTCAACCAAGGGCTCAACTGAGGGCCGTCAAAGGACGTGCCCCAACTGCAGGGCCGGATTTGAGATCTCCAAACGAGGGAGGTCGATATGGTGGTGGTAATGCAGGTTATGCTGATTAGGCGTATCCCGCCCTGCAAACGCTGCCCTCTCCGACTGTGGGAGTTCAATCCGGAGGGCCCACGGATTCTTCAACACTTCATGGGTATGACACCCCTGGAGATGTCCAAATTATTCTTCGGATCGCAAGAGGCGCGTCCGGAATTGACCGAGGATGCTGGCCTAAGCTGCAATCGGCCGGATACTCAAGTAAGTAGTTCCAAGTCCGGACATGTCGTTTGTTTGCCTCTCGATAATTCGCCTTATGACCAACTTCCTTCTAAACAGGAGTGGATAGCGGCAGCAAAATTGATACGGTGTCCGCCCCCCCCCCCCCGAGACCGCGCCGGATTCCGTGCTGGTTCGGATGCTTGAGGTTGCGCCTCCAGAGGAAGGCGAAGGGGAAAGCAGGAAAGCTACTGCCTCGCCTAAGGAGGCTCTTGAAAGAGGGGGGATCGAGAATCCCTCCCTCCAAGGCGAGAAGAGGACTGCCTCCGAGGACCCGGGGGCAAAAGCCCCTAAACGGGGGAAGAAATCTTCGCCAGAGGGTCCTGCGTCCGGGGAGGCCCCGGCCGCACAATCTCCCTTAAAGAGTCAGCCCTCCAACGAGCCGTAAGTAGAAAGAAAGGAGTTTTATAATAAGGGACATCCCTATTTGTGCTTCTGAGGATAACTAAAGTTTTTACCTTGTAGTTCGGATCTCCGTCCTTCGCAAATGAGCTCGTCTTCGGGGGACCTTCGTCCGGAGATGATGGAGGGCGAGACGCCTCCGTCCGGGGCACCGTCGGATAGGGCGGACGAGCCTGAAGTGTCATCACGGAGGGAGCCCCCTGGTTTGGCAGAGCCGGATAGTTCGGCGCCAACTAGTGTACGGCTGAAGGATCTGCTTGAGAAGGCGTCTATCTCAGAAGATCACCATGCATTGATGAGCATGGTGATTGAAAGGATTTCGTCCGCCGAAGACGGGTTGCATAATGCCGTCAGGAGTTTGCTGGCGGGGTTTGAGGTGCGTAAAAATGACACACCTTTTAACAGTTTAGCATATAGAATGCGCCCTGTATAGATAGTAGCCCCTGAGACTCGGTAGGTTGTCGAAATCGACAGCGTGCCGAGGATCAAAATCACAGGCTTAAATTTCCGCCGTGCCGATGCAGGTGGCGGGTCGTCCGGGGGCCAGCCGGACTGATGGAGTTGCTGAACTAAAGCGGCAACTCACTGTTGCGGATGCGGACATCACGCTAGTCAACAGGCGACTTGATGAGTCGCAAGGTAAGTGTTTTTGTGCGGTCACTTGGTAAGGGGGCCGAAGCCAGCTCCTTACAACATGTGCGTGAAATGCAGATAGTGCCGCTGCTGTGGAAAGCCTTCGGGCCGAACTTGCTCAAGCCAAGGAGCAGGCCAGAAGGAGTAATGCGGCGGCCTCGAGGGCGGCCGAGGAGTTAGCGGCAGAAAGGGTCACACACTGCCGGAGTAGGGAAGAGATGGCCGAAGTGGCCGTGAAGTTAAAAGATGCTACCGACCGCAATGAGGCTCTTGGGAAGGAGCGCCTAGCGGGGCAAGAAGACCTGGAGAAGGCCACCGCTGAAGCCAAGGATGCCCGCTCTGCAATGCGGGCTATAAAGGAAGAGCTGCGCCAGGCCGGAGATATTGTAGCTGGCAAGCCTTTTCTGCTGCGCCGAAGGTTTACGGATCCAAAGTATGCTCAGCTGGGCCAACTGTGGGGTCCGGAGGACCCTTATATGGACTTAGCAGCGAGTGCGGCGGATGCCGTTGTGCATTTTCGAAGCCAGAAGGATCACAAGACGGAAGAGCTGTTTTGGTCTCAATTCCATAGTCCGGAGCGTTCACTTCCGCTGACCGACCGTTTGGCCGAGTGGGCTGAGCTAAATAGGTTGTCCGGGCTTGCTATGACGGATATAGTGACCCATGTCCGGCCGGATAGGCCCGAGCCGAAGAGTTACTTTGGCTTATTGCAGCAATTTCTTGGGGCGGTGCCGCATATCAAGGCGATGAAGCGGTCGGCCTGCATAGAGGGTGCGCGGATGGCACTCGCTCGTGTGAAGACACATTGGACAGAGATGGATGCCACCGCTGTTGCGACCCCGGGTTCGGATGATAACCGGTTACCCGCCGAGCACTATTTTGGCGAAGTGCTGCGTGGTGCTCGTGTAATAGAGTCGCAGTGCTCAAAAAATGTTACGTTCGAATGAACGTTTTTATGATGTAAAACAATATTTATGATGTAAGCGCCTTTTATACTTGTGCGTTCAAGTAATAGAATATCTCCTATGCGGCCGTTCATGTATACGTGTGTATAACCTGAAAGATGGCAGTCGTCGGCTTCAGCCCCCACGCACAAGGTGCGGGGGTGTTCGCAAAAAATAGCGCGTTTTCACACTTAATCCGACGTCTCGGTCCTGTAAAGGAGGTGGTAGCGTAGCAAACGAGGCAACCGGACTATAATGCTTTATCACTTTCACTTAGCCATGGAGTTCGAGGGTGGGGCTACGACATAGCCCCTGGGGGCACCGCGCTCTCCGAATTTGGGGCGCGTATGTGCCTGACCGGGAAACGGCCCTTCGTCAAAGCGGAGGAATTCTAAACATTCCCATGGTCGATCGAGTGGTTGACCAGTCTCTCGCTGTATCATGACAGTCAGTTTTCGGCTTTCTCTACTGAGGTGCTCGCCCAGCCGAACTGGGGCACAATCGCAGTAGTTCTCCTGGTGCCGCGTTAGCCGATGATACGGAACGTAAGGCAGCAAAACACAGGAGCCGGGCAAACCCAACATTTGACCAAAGACATGATTCGGAGCTGATGCATATAAGGCCTAACTCGAGACGCCGAACACTCCCGAAGGTGTTCGGTCTTTACAATAGCGGGCAAAACAATGCCCTAAGCCCCTTGTGTCCAGGTACGGGCAAGTTCTTCTGGCGCGGCCGATGCCAAAACGCCAGTCTCCACTCTGGTTATAATGAGAAACCAGGGGATTATAGCAACAAGAGACAGTAAGAAAGGTTTACGTAGGGTCTTAGTCTGAAAAGAGTCCTTGCAACGGGTCCCTACTGCACGTCTGCGCCTGTGTCTCCGTTGTGCCGTATCCTGGACGGGTGTGCATGCTGTTCATCTGTAAAAAGAGAGGAACTTAGTTTGGAAAAGAAATCGTGCGAGAAAGTGCATAAAAAATTGAAATATAGATTAATAAAGCTGAGCCTATGCTAGCTCATTATGGCTTATATGTACAAACCCTTGTGAAGGGGTGTGCGGCTAGGTAGCCCCTAGCTTATTCATTCCGGACTCGTCCAGCCGTGTCCGGGGTCTCAGGCGACCTTTTAATGAAATGATGCCACGTGGACCGGGCATTTTAAGCGTAAGAGACGCGTAATGTGGTATTGCATTGAAGCGGACGAAAGCTTCCCGTCCCAGTGATGCTTGATAGCTACTTTTAAATGGGGCGACATGAAAGGTTAGCTTTTCTCGTCGGAAGTTGTCAGGTGACCCGAACACAACTTCTAGTAATAATGAAACTGTGCACCTGGCGTAAGGGCCTGGCGCCACTCCTTTGAAGGAAGTGCGGCTATGCCGAATTGTAGTAGGGTCTATCCCAACTTGCGGATTGTGTCCGGATATAGCAGGTTTAAGTCACTGCCGCCGTCCATCAAAACCTGCGTGAATTGCAGTCCGTCTATTATGGGATCCAGTATCAGGGCAGTCTATCCTGCGTTCCGGATACTTCTGGACTAATCCAGATGGTCGAAAGTGATTGGTTTTGACATCCAATCTCGGTGTTCCGCTGGGGTGGACCGTGCGACACTTGTCTTAGCGAGTGCCGTGTTGGTTTTCCGTACTATCACATGAAGTGAGTTTACTGTTTTGACTTCTTGTGGGAAAGTCTTTTGACTTCCGGTGCTCTGCTGGTGGGGTTCGTCATCGTCCTCGCTTGGCGCATCGAGCCCCTTGTGTCCGGCGTTGAGTCTGCCGGACTGTTTAAAAACCCAACAATTTCGGTTGGTATGGTTTGCAGGCCTTCCGGAGGTACTGTGGATTTGACATATCCGATCTAAAATTTTGTTTAAATTTGATAGCTCGTCGCTGTTGTCCTTAAGAGGCAGTGTTTTATTGTTTGGCCGCGAGCTTTTGAATCCGGCGTTGACCGCCGTGCCCTTTGGGCTTTTTTCTTTATTCCGGCGCTGATCTTTCCTGCGCCGTGATTTTCCGTTTCCATCTCTGATCTCGGATGTACTCGGGTCGCTGGTGCTGCATCTTGCTAGCCAGCTGTCTTCTCCTGCGCAAAAGCGCGTCATGAGGCTTGTTAGCGCGGCCATTGTTCTTGGCTTCTCTTGGCCGAGGTGTCTGGCGAGCCATTCGTCTCGGACGTTGTGTTTAAAAGCTGCTAAGGCTTCCGCGTCCGGACAGTCGACTATTTGGTTCTTTTTGGTAAGGAACCTGTTCCAGAATTTGCGCGCTGACTCTCCGGGCTGTTGGGTTATATGACTCAGATCGTCTGCATCCGGAGGGCGGACATAAGTCCCTTGAAAATTTGCTCTAAACGCGTCCTCAAGCTCTTCCCAACTTCCAACAGTGTTTTCTGGGAGGCTTTTGAGCCAATGCCGAGCTGGCCCTTTGAGCTTGAGGGGTAAGTATTTTATGGCGTGGAGATCATCTCCTCTGGCCATGTGTATGTGTAGTATGTAATCTTCTATCCAGACTCCGGGGTCTGTTGTGCCGTCGTATGCCTCTATGTTTATGGGTTTGAACCCTGCTGGAAATTCATGATCCAGCACCTCATCGGTAAAACATAGCGGGTGTGCGGCGCCCCTGTATTTGGGTGTGCCGCTGTCTTCGAACACTTGTCGTGTTGTGTTACTTCCTGGGGCCCTCTTTTTTGGCCCGTAGATGGACCTAGTTGGGCCGTCTGTTTTCCCAGGATCATAAGTCGGCTTGTGTGCGGTGCCGCTTGTCGCTTTTGGCCTGTCATCTGGCCGTCTATCCGGCCAGGCGGCCTCTTTATTTTTTGACTGTGAGGGCTCTATGGCTTCCTCGTCAAATTCTGGCAGCAGCTTGCGCTTCGGGTAGCTCTTTGTTTGATGGCCATTGCCATATTTGTCTGCGGACTTGAGTATTTTGCTCCACTTCATTCTGAGTATGTCTTCCGCTGTTTTGAGCTTCCTTTTTTCCTTCTTCAAACTTCTTGCAGTGGCGACGAGTCTTTTGTGAAGGTTCTTATGCTCCGGTGGTGTGTCCGGACTGTTGATTGCTCCGTGAAGGGGTTGATTATCCGGTTCGTCCTGTTCGGATGGTTGCTTGGTTGTATGTTCGTCGTCCGCTGGTTTGCCCTGCTCTATCGCTGGGTCGTTAGGAATGCTGCTTTGATCGAGGCGGGACTTAGGGCGGCGTCTACGTCGCCGTTTTGATTGTTTATCGGCGGGATTATCCTCTGCCGCGTCCCGTTGTTCCTCGGTATCGCTTCCCCTTGGGGTGTCCACCATATGTATGTCATGTGACGAGGTGGCCTTCCAGTGCCCTGTAGGCGCTGGTTCTTGATCGTCTCCGGCATCGTCGTCCATACCGTTGATGTCTTCGGAGTCGTAGTTTAGCACGTCGGTTAGATCGTCGACGGTGGCTACGAAGTGGGTGGTGGGTGGGCTCTGAATTTCTTCATTGTCCGCGTCCCGACCATCCTGGCCGTAGTTCGGCCAGGGCTCTCCGGATAGTGAGAGATGCTTCAGCGAATTTAAGATATCCCCGAAGGGTGAGTGCTGAAAGGTGTCTGCAGCGGTGAATTCCATGATCGGCGCCCAATCGGATTTGACTGGCAGGGGCGCAGGAGGTTCGGAGTCCGGCAGAGAGTCCGGCACCTCGGAGTCATGGGCTTTATGCGGGACAAGGTAAGTGTTCGGCTCCATCGCCGTAGAAGTTGCAGCTCCCGAGGCGGTGTCCAGCCATCCGTCCTCGATCTGAGCGATCGGCTCCGGACTATGGGTCGGAGCGGATTCGGGTGCGGCCTCCAAGGTGCTGTCCGGCGGCAGAGTTAGGTCGTGCCCATCGTGACAGCGCGGCCTGCTCGGCTGTGGCTCAGATCCATCGAAGATCAAGTCCCCGCGGATATCGGCCATGAAGTTTAGGCTTCCAAACCTAACCTGACGGCCAGGGGCGTAGCTTTCGATCTGCTCCAGATGGCCAAGTGAGTTGGCCCGCAGTGCGAAGCCGCCGAATACGAAGATCTGTCCGGGGAGAAAAGTCTCACCCAGGACTGCGTCGTTGTCGATTGAAGAGGCCATCAAGCCTATCGGTGACGACACAGAGGAACTCTCAATGAAAGCACCAATGTCGGTGTCAAAACCGGCAGATCTCGGGTAGGGGGTCCCGAACTGTGCGTCTAGGCGGATGGTAACAGGAGACGAGGGACACGATGTTTTACCCAGGTTCGGGCCCTCTTGATGGAGGTAAAACCCTACGTCCTGCTTGATTGATATTGATATTGTGGATATTTACAAGAGTGGATCTACCATGAGATCAAGGAGGCTAAACCCTAGAAGCTAGCCTATGGTATGATTGTAATGGTTGTTGTTGTGTCCTACGGACTAGAGCCATCCGGTTTATATAGACACCAGAGAGGGCTAGGGTTACATAGAGTCGGTTACAATGGTAGGAGATCTACATATCCGTATTGCCAAGCTTGCCCTCCACGCCAAGGAAAGTCCCATCCGAACACGGGGCAAAGTCTTCAATCTTGTATCTTCATAGTCTTGGAGTCCGGTCGATGATGATAGTCCGGCCGATGATAGTTCGGCTGATGATGGTAGTCCGGCTATCCGGACACCCCCTAATCCAGGACTCCCTCAGGTCTCATGATCCAACACTCAGAGCATACAAGTCAAAGCACAAGCGGAAGCTTAACATGTCTGAGTACAGACATCGACAAATGAAAAAGGCTGAGAAGCCTATCTATCTACCAGATCCTGCCGAAGGCACAAGATCGTAGCTGAGGTAACAAGCTAAACGTCGAAGTCCACGCGGTACTACTAGCGAGACTGAAGTCTCTCTGCAAAAACATAAATTAAGCAACGTGAGTACAAATGTACCCAGCAAGCCTTACATCAGAACTAACTACATATGCATCATTATCCACAAAGGGGGTGGTGGGGTTTAACTGCAGCAAGCCAGCTTTGACTCGGTGGCTAACCTGAACTACGACTGCAAGTCACTCTTTTGAGGGGGCGCACACGAGTCCACATATTCACCATATCAATACACCACTATGGATCCGCTCCCGTCTCCCTACGAGAACGCCATCCATAGCACTCACGCTTATCTTGCGTATTTTAGAGTATCCACTTCAAGTTATCTATGAACTGTACAGGCAACCCAGAAGTCCTTTACCGCGGACACGGCTATTCGAATAGATCATATTAACCCTGCAGGGGTGTACTTCTTCACACACGCTCTCACCACTTACCGCCATTTACACGACATGTACTCGGCAACCTTCAAGCGGAAGCCCAGCGAGGGTGTCAGCCACGACCTGACTAACCACACAAGTCTCTCGTCCAGGTTTATCGCCTATTCGGGTTCCATCCGCAAGGAGATCCAGCCGGGGTGTCGCTCACGGCCCCAAACGATGTGTGCAGGGTTCCCAAGCCCACCTTGATGGGTGGATGTACGATTGGTACACCATGCCACTGTGCCTAGTCTGTCCCAAGCCCACCTGTACCGGGTGCCACTTGGTAGACTACTAACACTACCTACAAACACCAAAAACTAGTTGCAACTCCTGGACAGAGATCAAGTTGATTAATAAGTCGAGAGAGCTTGGAGCGCCCGGAGCCCAATGTGTGGTAGTAATTGTTCATGGATCACAAACACAGAACTAAGTTCCTGAGGACGGCTGCAATGAGATAACCCACCATGTACTCCTACATGGCCTCTCACCGCTACCTTTACCAAATCGTGTTCACACACTTAGCTCTCAACAGTAGGACATGTTCACCACATTCCAATTCATCCCCGATGAATCAGACCTGACACAACTCTAAGCAATAGCAGGCATGACAAACAAGCATGAATGAGTAGGCACATCAGGGCTCAAACAACTCCTACTCATGCTAGTGGGTTTCATCTATTTACTGTGGCAATGACAGGTCATGCAGAGGATAAAAGGGTTCAGCTACCACAGCAAGTAACAGATGAATCGTTGTTATCCTAATGCAGTAAAAGAGAGCAGGAGCGGGAGAGTGGGATTGTATCAGAATGAACAAGGGGGTTTTGCTTGCCTGGCACTTCCGAAGATAGTATAGCTCTTCATCAGTGTCATCGAACTCATCGTCGGTACATCGTCTACTGAGAGGGGACAAACACTAGCAATAGAGAAGGAATACAATCAATGCAATGCAACAATATGATGCATGAGTGTGACATAGCAATATGCTGTGGTTTGAGCTAATGCAACTAGCAACCAGATTAAATGAAGTTGGTTTGAATCCAAGATTCAAATTCAAACTCCATATGTGGATATTTAAATGCCTTTAATATGATTTGTGCTAAACAGCAACTATAAGTTGTTCTAACATGCACGAAAATGATACAGGTGGATAGATTGGATTTTTCTGATAATTTTTCATATATAATTTATTTGATTTGGAGCTACGGTTGAATTTCTATGAATTTTAGAAGTTTAGGACATTTTCTGGAATTTGCTGAATAAAAATAAATCCATAAAAGGTTAACTGCGTCAGCATGATGCCTGCGTGACGTCAGCAAGTTAACAGGGTTGACCAGAGTCAAACCTGACGTGTGGGGTTGGTCAACTGCCAAGTCAGCACGGTCAACTCTGGCACATGGGTCCAGCTGGGTTAATAAACTAATCTTAACCAGGGAAATTAGCCCGCTGAGTTAAACATGCGGGTCCCACTGTCGGTGACCCTGGGGGGGTTAGTTAGGTGCTAATGACGGTGCCACGTCACCAGCCACCGGAGTTGGACACCGGTGACCAAACCCAACGGCGGAGGATCACCGGAGTTGCTCGGAACGGCGCTAACGAGCACCGTTTCGCGTGTGGTTTGCGGCTACGGCGAGCTGGCGGTGCAGCGCATCTAAAGGAGGCAGCGGGAGGTGCCGGGGTGCAGTGTAGCGGCGGTGGCGATGGGCGGAGCGGTGGCCGGAGTTCGGCCGGGTGCGGAAACGCGGCTGTAGTGCTCGAGAGAGCGAGTTGGGGTGCGGGTTGGGTTCCTGGCGAGGTCTGGAGCACGTTCACGTGCCCATGAGTGACGAACACGGCCTCTGGCCACGGTGGCGAGGAGCTCAGGCGGCAGCGTGAATCGGTCACCGGCGGAACGGTGGCCATGGCGAGAAAAGGAGCACGGGAGCAAGGGGAGAGGAGGCAGGGGCTCACGGCGAGTCGTTTGGAGCAGACGGCGAGCTCGGGGGAGGTCGGACGGCGACGTAGCGAAGCCGGCAATCTCTGGCGGCCGGAGATGGGGACGACGACGCTCCGGTCGACTGGGGCCTTCTCTGGTCACGTGCGTCGGGTGTGTAGCTCCACGGGGTCGGGACGGAGCTCAGGGATGCGGAGAGGGAGTGAGGGGGTGGCTGTGGCCGCGGCGAACGGCGTCGGTGGCGACGAGCTCCGCTCGGGCAAAGAGGGAGAGAGAGCAGAGGAGAGGATGGGGACGAGAAAGTGAGCGAGGGCTTCCAGAGGGGTAGCGTGGCGTCGTCTAGGAGCACCGGGGAGGAGCCAGGCAGGCAGGGAGGGAGGAGGTGGCCGGGGCACGTGGCCGCACGCGCCGGGCGCGTGCCCCTGTCCTCCTGGCGCGAGGAAGGGGACGACTGGCGATGGCCAGTCAGCTTGGTTGGCCTGCTGGGCCAGAACAACTGGGCTGCCAGGTAAGTGGCCCAGGTACTAACTCTCTCTCTCTCTCTCTCTTCTGTTTTATAATTTGTTTTTGTTTTCTAATTATTTGCCTCTGTTTTGAGCTTAGGAAAAATACCAAGGCATTTCCTAAAATCCTGAAAAATATTCATGGACACTTGCTGAATTATTTGAGTGGCCCAAAAATAGTTCCAACATTATTTGAGCATTTAAATTATTTATAGTATTTAAATGCCCAAAGTCAAATACAATAAGATTTAATTCAAAAATCCAGAATGGCCTAGAAAAATGTGCACCATTTTTGGGAGAGGTTCTAGACCAATCCAAAAATAATGAACTTTTCTGAAGAGCATTTTGGGTTCATTGATAATATTTTTATTTGAACCTAGTGAATTACTTTAATTCTAGGGTTTGGACAATCCCCATTTCAAGTTTAAGAGAAATTTAAACATGATGCAACAACCAACTAGTCCAAGTGCATAGCAAGGCTAGGGACGTGACAACTCACCCCCACTAAACAAGAATCTCGTCCCGAGATTCAAGTGTAGGGTAGGATGAAGGGGGAACGCAAACTAACATAATCTTCACGATCCAGGTGGCACTTCATAAGAACGTTGAATCGATCACCATCTTTGGCTCGACGTCTTCCTCTGAGAACTCCAACTAACATGACAAGAAGAGGAAAGGAAAACTCTAGAAGAATTGATCTTCTCGAAGACCAAGCAACTCAGGATCAACTCATGGGGTGAGATATAAAACATCTCTTGAGCTGAGACACGAAACACGCATTCAGAGGGATGGAGTGGAACAGATGACGAGGATTCACTAGATAGAAAACAAGTCCATACTTAAGAACGTGTTGAACAGTTGTCAACGTAGCGAGGAGTTGAGCTGCCATGGTGCCATAATGAGACATCTTAGATGAGGTGACTCATAGAATCATCCCTTAAGTGGCAAAAAGAATTACCTTTGATTCAAAGATCATTGAAACTCTTCATACCAGCTTAAGGCAAATCACAAACGATTATTTGGAGGAGTTCGGTAGAATGACATACTAGGACTAGAATGGATGATGTGGACTACCTTGTTGAAGACAACGCAAGGGATGATTTTGCTTGCGCGTGCTCTCAGTAACTTGAGCATTTCCCTATTCATCAAGGTTTTACCAACATCCGTGTCGAGGATCCTGGCAACACATCTTACTACCATGATGAATAGTGGTGGACGATGCAGATGCAAAGGAAGATAACACCTTCTCAGATTTCACCTTAGCGAGGCCAAGGAAACAAAATCTGGAGGATTGACCGAGAGACATTTAGCACTCCGCTTCTAATGTTCTCCTTGATGTACTAGTGTAACCCATTCATAGATATGGTTTGATATCCAAAACACCAAGTAAAAGGGTCGGACTTCCGGAACACGAAAATCCATAAGGAACGACTAGGGAGTAAATCCTACAAAATCCTTATGGGGAGGTGGCCAACTTTCTCAATCAAGATACTACAACAATAGGTCTTCCGGCTGGGTGTGTTGGCCACGACATCCACTTTACCGGGTTACAGAGAGACCAATATAATAGTTCTTGGGAAAACGTTCCAACCATCATATCAGCCTGAGATTCAGATCTGGTTGGTGTCAGAATATTCCGTACTCATCAAGTCTAGAAAGAAAAGGATAGTTTGCAACACAAATCGACGAGACGACGTTGCGAGATTCTCGGGAAATGGACTACGATAGTAAGCTCCAAAACATGAGTTGGTTCTGCTACAAACATGTGAACACGTTGTCGCAGACAAACATGATCACATGGTAGTCTTAGAATAAAACACTACCGAGTTCTGGTAGGGAACCATCATTGAGGATATAGGAATCTTGTGCATGAACTAGTTTTTGCACATCAACTCCTTTTCCTTGAACAAATCAATCAGTGGCTTGGTGTGCTAGGGATACATATAGAATGAAGGTTGCAAATCTCCAAATGACAGAATACTTCGCACATGTGCATGACTGACTTGGGATGATTCCAGAGGAAGCAAAACTAACTTTCTCAAATTCACGGCGACAACTTTCACCAAATGCACGTGTATAAGAGGAAGTCACTCGTTTCATCAAACAAATACTTCATGAGCTAGCATGAAGAAAATGCTTTCAAAAGTTTCCAACACTAACTTATTGTCCAACAAGATCTTGGAGAAGATAAAATGATGTTGATGGGCTCAACAACAAATCATCGAGATTTCCATGAAGATGGAATTCCATAATTAGGTGAACAAGATGATAGCATTGGTTAGCCCCAAAAGATATAATGGTGTATGCTCGAGGAAACAACCACCAGTAAGACAACATTATGAACATCGTTGGATCTGATTTGATTTGAGGATAGCCCACACTCAAATCAAAGTTTTGACAAGACAATAGATCCAACAACTGATCACGAGGACCAACTGATGAAGATATCATCTTTCTTCAACACACACACATAAGATATCCCTTAAAATGAACTAAGTTGGGCAAACTTTTATCTTCCAACTATCCAAGTTGTTGTTTAGCTTAACCAACTAGCTCGGGGTATCTAACACAGATTCTTGGAGAAGGGGTGGTTCACAAGAATACCAACATGATCACGAACTCATCATAGCGGTCACGTGACGACCTGGTGATACTTCCGAGAAGATATTCAGAAAATCACGTACCACCGATATGTTACTAAACTCGAGAACAATCTTGCTTTTCAGGGCAAGACGATATGATCGAATAAGCAAGGATTGACACTATCCTAACTCATTGATCAAAGAGTGCACCAGAAATAAGGACTAGGTAGCACAATCAGTCTTAGAATGATGATTCAAGAATCAACGTGCTAAGAATGAGGTTATCGTCCATTAACTACCAAGCAGCGGGGTTGCTAGAAGTATTGAGTTCACACATCATGATTCACTTGTCGGCACTCCGGTTGCAACAACACGGAACTGAGGAATGAAAAAGGATGGCGAGAAGTATCACTACCTCAAGAATTCACAAGAGGTGGTGCAATTCTCATGAAAATCCTAACATAAAGAAGGTAATACTTCAAGGTAGAACAGACCAGAAGCTGGATTGCATTTGATCTGCGGGATACAACTGCTTTGACCCAATCCTGGATATGGATGAGGTACTGGAGTTTGTTCCTCCTAGTCATTCCAGAATAGAATGGCTTGACGGACCACAAGAGTAGTGGCATCGATGGACACGGATGCATAACTTCTCTTGACTATCAATTGATAGACGAGGTCAGAAGACAACTAAAGAGGGACAACCCAAAGGAACATATGTTTTTCTGAGTTGTGGATGCATGGATTAGTATGCCGAACAAATTCAGCATATTTCTTCCGGATAACCCATGCTGAAGAGGAAGGACTGGCAGATTCACAACTATGAATGAATGACTCATCAAGAGCATTCTGGTTGCGATCTTTTGGTTCAAAGAACATCTGCCAAAATGGTTCATGGTATTGGAAGAATGATATACCACGGACCTCGAAGACTATCGCAAAGGTTACTAATATCCTAAAGGTACGAGCAACACTAACAACATGAAGTAAGTAGGAAAATCTCGGTTCAGAAACCCTGGAGTAGAATACCTACTACTAAGTGGCATCACTGGATGCTTTCGAGAATGATGGCCAGAATCATCACACTGGGAACACAAGGCATGACTGGATTACTAGGTGATACTCTAGACACCTAGGGTCATAATAATAACTCCAACATATATGTCAAGGCAACAGAGTACCTCAACTCACCGATTAGTGTGGTTAATCTGGCCCAAAGGAACATCGAAACGGGAGGAAGGGATTTGCAAATGCTTCAAACTATTTAGAAACCTGGGATGACTTGGACAGCATAACGGCTGTAAATGCTCGAAAGATTGGAGACATGCTACAAAAATGGTGGCATAGCCACTCAGAAGCACAATATCAAGGTTTAGAGATCAACAGTTAACATACAGAAGTAGTAGAAACTGAACTGAGGCTTGAATCCAACAATCTTATAAGTATACGGATTAGTAACACGTGATCCTGATAGAAAGATGAGAAGCCTAGTTCCTTAACCCCGTAGGAAAGATAAGATGACTCAGATCAGAAGGGCATAAGGTATAAGGAGTAAAAAGAGCCTTACGTTCCATCCCACAATCAATTCCCTTATATAACTAAAGAATTTCTAGACTCAACTTCGACCAGTTTGGCTTGGTAATCCTACAGGCAGTCAGGCTCTAATACCAAAACTGTCAGGACCCCGACTCAATGCCACATTGATCTAGGATGTAACACATCATATCACTTTGCGGCCTCATGCACGGTATTCCCACGGGTGTCGCCTTACCTTTGCCCGGCACCCTTTGCGCCTTTTGGCACACGTATATGATAGTGTCGCTAGCATCCATATGATAAGGAGCCCGGGCTGACATGGCTAGTCGTAAACCCAAAGTGGCACAAACTTACAGGGACAGGCATCCATGACCCAGCATCGAACGTGTCGGTCATCAGCGAGTGGATCCAGGCTGTAGCACTGGGCTAGCAGGACTCCGGTGAACCCGGCTGTAGCGGGCTAACAGGACTCCGGTATTCATCGCGTGACATTTCCCCGAAAGGACAGACACAGGAACGAAGAAGGACACATGCCGGCCAGCCTAAGTGTTCCGGAGTAGTAGCAAGCTACCATGGCTCAGTGAAAGCACTAGGAGACATTTCCCGGTAAGAGCAGGCTACTAAGGATAAACAACTAGATAGTCAGATCCCACACATACCTAGCATTTCAATAACATACACACAATATGCTCGATATGTGCAAATACAACATGGCATCACAACATGACTCTACGACTCAAGTATTTTATTCAATAGGCTCCGAGGAGCGAGATATTACAAACATGGGTCTCATGACCCAACACTCAGAGCATACAAGTCAAAGCACAAGCGGAAGCTTAACATGTCTGAGTACAGACATCTACAAATGAAAGAGGCTGAGAAGCCTGTCTATCTACCAGATCCTGCCAAAGGCACAAGATCGTAGCTAAGGTAACAAGCTAAACGTCGAAGTCCACGCGGTACTACTAGCGAGACTGAAGTCTCTCTGCAAAAACATAAATTAAGCAACGTGAGTACAAATGTACCCAGCAAGACTTACATCAGAACTAACTACATATGCATCATTATCCACAAAGGGGGTGGTGGGGTTTAACTGCAGCAAGCCAGCTTTGACTCGGTGGCTAACCTGAACTACGACTGCAAGTCACTCTTTTGAGGGGGCGCACACGAGTCCACATATTCACCATATCAATACACCACTATGGATCCGCTCCCGTCTCCCTACGAGAACGCCATCCATAGCACTCATGCTTATCTTGCGTATTTTAGAGTATCCACTTCAAGTTATCTATGAACTGTACAGGCAACCCAGAAGTCCTTTACCGCGGACACGGCTATTCGAATAGATCATATTAACCCTGCAGGGGTGTACTTCTTCACACACGCTCTCACCACTTACCGCCGTTTACACGACATGTACTCGGCAACCTTCAAGCGGAAGCCCAGCGAGGGTGTCGGCCACGACCTGACTAACCACACAAGTCTCTCGTCCAGGTTTATCGCTTATTAGGGTTCCATCCGCAAGGAGATCCGGCCGAGGTGTCGCTCACGGCCCCAAACGATGTGTGCAGGGTTCCCAAGCCCACCTTGATGGGTGGATCTACGCTTGGTACACCGTGCCACTGTGCCTAGTCTGTCCCAAGCCCACCTGTACCGGGTGCCACTTGGTAGACTACTAACACTACCTACAAACACCAGAAACTAGTTGCAACTCCTGGACAAAGATCAAGTTGATTAATAAGTCGAGAGAGCTTGGAGCGCCCGGAGCCCAATGTGTGGTAGTAACTGTTCATGGATCACAAACACAGAACTCAGTTCCTGAGGACGGCTGCAATGAGACAACCCACCATGTACTCCTACATGGCCTCTCACCGCTACCTTTACCAAATCGTGTTCACACACTTAGCTCTCAACAATAGGACATGTTCACCACATTCCAATTCATCCTCGATGAATCAGACCTGACACAACTCTAAGCAATAGCAGGCATGACAAACAAGCATGAATGAGTAGGCACATCATGGCTCAAACAACTCCTACTCATGCTAGTGGGTTTCATCTATTTACTGAGGCAATGGCAGGTCATGCAGAGGATAAAGGGGTTCAGCTACCGTAGCAAGTAACAGATGAATCGTTGTTGTCCTAATGCAGTAAAAGGGAGCAGGAGCGAGAGAGTGGGATTGTATCGGAATGAACAAGGGGGTTTTGCTTTCCTGGCACTTCCGAAGATAGTATAGCTCTTCATCAGTGTCATCGAACTCATCGTCGGTACGTCGTCTACTGAGAGGGGACAAACACCGGCAATAGAGAAGGAACACAATAAATGCAATGCAACAATATGATGCATGAGTGTGAAATAGCAATATGCTGTGGTTTGAGCTAATGCAACTAGCAACCAGATTAAATGAAGTTGGTTTGAATCCAAGATTGAAATTCAAACTCCATATGTGGATATTTAAATGCCTTTAATATGATTTGTGCTAAACAGCAACTATAAGTTGTTCTAACATGCATGAAAATGATACAGATGGATAGATTGGATTTTTTGATAATTTTTCATATATAATTTATTTGATTTGGAGCTACGGTTGAATTTCTATGAATTTTAGAAGTTTCGGACATTTTCTAGAATTTTCTAAGTAAAAATAAATCCAGAAAAGGTTAACTGCGTCAGCATGATGCCTGCGTGACGTCAGCAAGTTAACAGGGTTGACCAGAGTCAAACCTGACGTGTGGGGTTGGTCAACTGCCAAGTCAGCACGGTCAACTCTGGCACGTGGGTCCCGCTGGGTTAATAAACTAATCTTAACCAGGAAAAATAGCCCGCTGAGTTAAACATGCGGGTCCTACTGTCGGTGACCCTAGGGGGGGTTAGTTAGGTGCTAATGACGGTGCCACGTCACCAGCCACCGGAGTTGGACACCGGCGACCAAACCCAATGGCGGAGGATCGCCGGAGTTGCTCGGAACGGCGCTAACAAGCACCGTTTCGCGCGTGGTTTGCGGCTACGGCGAGCTGGCGGTGCGGCGCATCTAAAGGAGGCAGCGGGAGGTGCCGGGGTGCAGTGTAGCAGCGGCGGTGACGGGCGGAGCGGCGGCCGGAGTTCGGCCGGGTGCGGAAACGCGGCTGCAGCGCTCGAGAGAGCGAGTTGGGGTGCGGGTTGGGTTCCTGGCGAGGTCTGGAGCATGTTCACGTGCCCAGGAGCGACGAACACGGCCTCTGGCCACGGCGGCAAGGAGCTCAGGCGGCGGCGCGAATCTGTCACCGGCGGAACGGTGGCCATGGCGAGAAAAGGAGCACGAGAGCAAGGGGAGAGGAGGCAGGGGCTCACGGCGAGTCGTTTGGAGAAGACGGCAAGCTCGGGGGAGGTCGGACGGCGACGTAGCGAAGCCGGCGATCTCTGGCGGCCGGAGATGGGGACGACGATGCTCCGGTCGACTGGGGCCTCCTCTGGTCGCGTGCGTCGGGTGTGTAGCTCCACGGGGTCGGGACGGAGCTCAGGGATGCGGAGAGGGAGCGAGGGGGTGGCTGTGGCCGCGGCGAACGGCGTCGGTGGCGACGAGCTCCGCTCGGGCAGAGAGGGAGAGAGAGCAGAGGAGAGGATGGGGACGAGAGAGTGAGCGAGGGGTTCCAGAGGGGTAGTGTGGCGTCGTCTAGGAGCACCGGGGAGGAGCCAGGCAGGCAGGGAGGGAGGAGGTGGCCGGGGCACGTGGCCGCGCGCGCCGGGCGCGTGCCCCTGTCCTCCTGGCGCGAGGAAGGGGACGACTGGCGCTGGCCAGTCAGCTTGGTTGGCCTGCTGGGCCAGAACAGCTGGGCTGCGAGGTAAGTGGCCCAGGTACTAACTCTCTCTCTCTCTCTTCTGTTTTCTAATTTGTTTTTGTTTTCTAATTATTTGCCTCTGTTTTGAGCTTAGGAAAAATACCAAGGCATTTCCTAAAATCCTGAAAATATTCATGGACACTTGCTGAATTATTTCAGTGGCCCAAAAATAGTTCCAACATTATTTGAACATTTAAATTATTTATAGTATTTAAATGCCCAAAGTCAAATACAATAAGATTTAATTCAAAATCCAGAATGGCCTAGAAAAATGTGCACCATTTTTGGGAGAGGTTCTAGACCAATCCAAAAATAATGAACTTTTCTGAAGAGCATTTTGGGTCCATTGATAATATTTTTATTTGAACCTAGTGAATTCCTTTAATGCTAGGGTTTGGACAATCCCCATTTCAAGTTTAAGAGAAATTTAAACATGATGCAACAACCAACTAGTCCAAGTGCATAGCAAGGCTAGGGACGTGACAACAAGTCATGGCATCCACTTGATGTTTCAGCCCTGTCAGCTCGTCCGCCACCGGTTTAAGAGCTGCTTCGGCATCTTCAGCCCACTTCAACAAAGCATCCTTCTCAGTTTCCCAGTTGGTGCATTCATTTTTGAAGCCATCTTTCAATTGCTCCATGGCTGTCAAAGCACCCTTTAGCTCTTCTTTGGCTTTAGAGGTCTCTTCTTGCTGGGACTTGATGTTTTCTTGAAGATCGGTGATTTGAGATTCTTTGATATTTCTATCGGTCTGCAAAAGTCAGATGAGGAAAATGTTAAAGTCCCAAGCATATAACAAGTTATACACTAGGCACTTGGGGGCTAATGTGGATTGCTTCTTAAGACGGAAATTTTGAAGTCCCAAGGCTCAATACAAGTATTAAGCTTGGCACTTGGGGGCTAATGCACAATTGATCAGTTAAAGATAAAGGCAATTAATAAGGATAGAAAGTCCCGGTTTGTCTTCAAGAGACGAACCGGCCCTTGGGGGCTACTCAGTTGAAGTGTTCTTTATCTCAAAGTCCTGGTTTATCTTCAAGAGATAAACCAGCCCTTGGGGGCTACAACGGAAGAGATATACAGAACAAAGCAAAATTCAAAGCGTTTTTGAAGGTTACCTCATAACGTTCCTTCATCAAATTCACCAAACCGGCCTCAAAGTCACGGCTTGTGTAAAGGCGGTTTAAAAATCCGGAATGAAGCTCCTCGGCGCTAAGGTTAATGAAGTTGGATAAATCAGTCTTCCCTTTCCCCTTGCCCATAGCAGCGAATTCCTCCTTGGCAGTATGTTTTGACAAGATAACCGGGTTGCCAGGACTACTGTGACCCGTACCAGTGATAACAACATCATCATCGTCACCTTTTGATGTATTTGGCGGATGGACAGTGTCCCTAGCTAGGCTTGGTGTATTAACAGTATCTCTCGCTGGGCTTGACGGAGGGATAGTATCTCTAGCCAGGCTTGGCAGGTCTTCATTCCTGGCCGGGCTTGGAGGATCAGCACAAGGGCTAGTCGGGTTAGTCTCTGGCGGATCAGCATCAGTATGTTGACCCTGTGGGGCAGGATCATCAATGGCAATGTCAGCACCTCTATTAGCACCTTTTGAAGTTCTGTCCGGTTCAACTTCTTCAGTAGGGACATTGGTTCTTGCTTTCTTGCTCAGACGGTCTTTAGCACTGTAATATCAAAACAAAAGGTCAGTTGGTAAACCAGTGTAAGAAGACAAATTTAAAACGGTATACTTACCCAGGGACGGTCTTCAGGGGAGGCATTTGAGTGGTTGATGAACCGCCATATGAAGAGTTGGAAGACACCTGGTAATTTGGATCAGACGGATTAAGTGGGTATCGGAAGCAGCCCTTCAAAGGATAAAATTTTTCGGGAGAACAAGAAACCTCTGGACGACACTTCCGGGTTGGTGTATCCGGTAAACCGTAAGAGGTGACCTGTTGGCCACTATGTCGGGTTGTGCGACGACCTTCATCTTGTTGTGTCTTCAAAGAAAATTGCGGATCCAAATGAGCAAGAGGGTGAGAGTATTTTACTTTCTGAACTGCACGGCGAAATTTTTGAACCGGCACAAGATTTGAATCAGAGGAAAGAGAGATTACCTCTACATGGTCCGCACAGCTGGCCTCCGCATCATCCTGGGAATAGTCATTGTCAATAAGGTGTATGAAAAAGGAACCAAGGGAGTCAAGTTCTACCTCTTGATCCGATTCATCAACGTCTTCTGGCAGATCAGAAGACTCGGCGGTTTTCTTCTTGGCTGCTCTCTTTGTGACTTTGCCTTTCACACAAGGAGCCTTTACCGGTTTATCTTGGGTTTTTCTCTTCCAGAAGGAGCTATTGGCCTGCAAAATTAAACATAGGATTATTGGAACATTGTTACAGCGGAGGCGAATCAATAAGCATAAAGTTAAAAAAATTACCGCTGGCAGTTTGTTGGAGGTGTAAAAAGGAGCCAATCCGGTCTTGCTGCATTGAGCGATCGGTTCATCTAACATCTTCTTAACAGCCTCAGTTACTTCATCATCAGCCATTTCTATTTCATGAAATCATTGAGGATCCTTGACGTTGCCAGTATATTCATGCATTAAATCGGGGCGGCGGCTTAAGGGCAGGATACCCCAAGAAACCCAGCAACGGACGAGGTCAATGCCGGTTAAGCCATTCACAAGGAAAGCCTGGAGCTTAGCAAGTTGAGGAGCATAGGCTTGTCGTTGTCTGGCAGTGAGTCGTGGTGGCAGTGGATGGACATTGCTGAGCCGGTGAGCACGGTAACTCGGCAGAGGATTTTCATCAGCAGGTGCGGTGTTTTGACAATAGAACCAGGTTTGATTCCAGAACTTTGGATGACTGTGGTGTTTGGCATGAGGGAAATCAACTTCCTTTCTCTTCTGAATTAACACGCCGCCAAGTTCAGTATTGGGGCCGTCAGAAAATTCTGTTCGGCGGTTTAAGTGGAAAAAATCTCGAAAGAGTGCAGTTGGTTCTTCTTTAAGGTAAACTTTGCAGAACACTTGAAAGTTGCATATATTGGACACAGAATTTGGTCCGATGTCCTGAGGATGGAGTTGAAAACTAGCAAGCACATCCCGGAAAAACTTTGAACCGGGAGGGCTAAAACCTTGGTCTAAATGTTGCATAAACACGACCACTTATCCATCTTGAGGTTCAGGAGGACATTCAGGGCCAGGGACTCGCCAGTGCAGAACACTTTTCTTGGCCCAAGCGCCAGTTAGAACATATCCGTTGAGTTGAGTCTCGGTTATCCGGGAAGGAACCCAGTTGCAAGCAGAGAATTGCTTGGTCATTATTGGAAGACAAACTGTAAAAAAGGTGTGAAGGCCGGTTTAAGATTTCAGGTTGATGTGCATTAAACCGGTGTTAAACCGGGAAATTTAATTAAGGTATATGCACATGTTAAACCGAATATTGCTATTCAAATCAGGATGGCGGTTTAAAATGAGGGCTAATGGTACCACCAGGCGGATTATGATTTTCTACAAGTTAAACCGCCTTGGGGAAGCAGCAGAGCTGAAATTCACTAAGTGTTGCAGAAACAGGTTTCGCAAAATGACAGTATATTTTTGGATATACCATGGTTCAATAAAGAAGTTTTTTCTAAAGCCTACAATGGTGCTAAGTGGAACAGAGAAGGTCCCGATGGAGTCTGTCCAGGAATAGTAAGACACTATGATACGGTGGACTAAAGCTATAGATCTAGCTGCAGATCAAAGCTATCAGACATATATAGATTCAATAAAGAGGCTAAGAGAAGGGTGAAAAAGCACTAATGAACGGCGACGAACACAGATGAACTTGAATCCCTAATGGAGATCTAGGGTTACGGGAAGGAAACGTACCAGGGCCACGCAGCGGCGGAGGAGTATTGCAAGGTGTCTGGTACAAACATGGTGATGCAGCGGCCTTGGTCGGTGCAGGTTCTAAGGTTGACGGCGGCGGCAGCGCTTGGGCTCTTCGGGTCGCGAGGAGGAAGACGAGGAGCAAGGGGAGAAAATGGAAGGACCCATCGGTCTTATTTATAAAGGGGCAAGAAGATAAGCGACGGGCGTGAGAATCGAGGAGTTTAAAGCGGCAAGGGGCGCAGCTATCACCTCGATCTTTGGGATAAATTAATAAAGGGAATCTTTTTTAATATTTTTATACAGAGATGATGTCATAACAATCCGCTACTATATCCAGAGGATGACATCACGGCGGTTTAACAAAAGTTTACAGGAGAAGTCATCATGGCGGTTTACGAGAAAATGTAAGAAGATGTTCACGGAATTTCTAAGTATTGGAGATTGACATGAACTGGTTCAAATCAACCTGGGGCCTAATGTTGGGGATATAACTACTAAGGGTAAACCGCCCAGGAGGGGCCGCTTCACCCTTAACTACATTGAAGCCCATAAAGACCTAGTAGATGGCGCTTTACTGATGAAGCATAGAGGCCCGCAACCTAAAGGCAGATTAGGGCCCATAGTTGTAAACCGCTACGATTGTGTAACTTGTATTGTAAGTTAGGAAAGGGGAAACCGAGCCGGACACTTGTATGAGCCGGCCTCGGGACTCTATAAACCGGCCGGGCATCAATCTGTGTATATAAAGGGACGACCCGACGGCGGTTCAGGGACAGGAAACAACAACTCGAGACCCAGGCAAAGTGTATTTGCTCCCTGGTCATCGAAACCCAATCAATTACATCACAACTAGACGTAGGATTTTACCTTCATCGAAGGGGGCGAACTAGTATAAAACTCCCTGTGTCCTTTGTCCGGTTTAATCCCTTCAAGCTAACCCATCGCGATGGCTCCATGACTAAGTCCTTTCATCAGGACATCTGACGTGATATTTCCACGACAGTGCCCGAGGTGGCCACGAGACAGGGGGCGCGCCCTCCCCCCTGGGCACGCCTATCACTCTCGTGGGCCACCCGTAAGGTGTTTGACGCTATTCTTTTGCCGCAAGAAAGCTAATTTTACGAGAAAAATCTGGGCGAAAGATTCACCCCAATCGGAGTTACGGATCTCCGGATATAAAAGAAACGGTGAAGGGGCAGAATCTGAGAATGCAGAAACAGAGAGATAGATCCAATCTTGAAGGGGCTCTCGCCCTCCCACGGCATGGGAGCCAAGGACCAGAGGGGAAACCCTTCTCCCATCTAGGGAGGATGTCAAGGAAGAAGAATAAGAAGGGGGCCTCTCTCCCCCTTGCTTCTGGTGGAGCCGGAGCGCTGCCGGGGGCCATCATCATCACCGCGATCTTCACCAACACCTCCGCCATCTTCACCAACATCTCCATCACCTTCCCCCATCTATATCCAGCGGTCCAATCTCCTGCAACCCGCTGTATCCTCTACTTGAACATGGTGCTTTATGGTTCATATTATTATCCAATGATGTGTTGCCATCCTATGATGTCTGAGTAGATTTTCGTTGTCCTATTGGTGGTTGATGAATTGCTATGATTGATTTAATTTGCTTGTGGTTATGTCGCTGTCCTATTGTGCCCTCCGTGTTGCGCAAACGTGAGGGATTCCCGTTGTAGGGTGTTGCAATACGTTCATGATTCTTTTATGGTGGGTTGCTTGAGTGACAGAAGCATAAACCCGAGTAAGGGGATTGTTGCGTATGGGATATAGGGGACTTGATACTTTAATGCTATGGTTGGGTTTTACCTTAATGAATCTTTAGTAGTTGCGAACGCTTTCTAGAGTTCCAATCATAGGTGCATATTATCCAAGAAAATAAAGTATGTTAGCTTATGCCTCTCCCACATAAAACTTGCTATCGGTCTAGTAACGTAGTCAATTGCTTAGGGGCAATTTCACAACTCCTATCACCACTTTTCCACACTTGCTTTATTTACTTTATTGCATCTTTATCTAAACAGCCCCTAGTTTTTATTTACGCGTTCTTTATTATCTTGCAAACCTATCCAACAACACCTACAAAGTACTTCTAGTTTCATACGTGTTCTAGGTAAGGCGAACGTCAAGCGTGTGTAAAGTCGTATCAGTGGCCTATAGGACTTAAGAGAGTATTTGTTCTACCTTTAGCTCCTCGTTGGGTTCGACACTCTTACTTATCGAAAGAGGCTAAAACTATCTCGTATACTTGCGGGTCATCACCAGGCTGCTACTGAAGTGGAAACTGAAATTCCTCAGCCTGTGGCCCCTGAGATGGTGATTCAAGAGGTTGTGAAGAGATTGACTAATACACCTCATCCCAAGCCAAAGAATCCGTTCTCAAAGAAGCAGAAGTTCAAGGTTGATGACTTCTTTCATGAGCATGTATTCTTCACTGACTACGACCCATATGACTCTGCTCGCCTTCGCCGCAAGTTTTTCTGGACAGCAAGTCAGATGAACTTCTACTCTTCACTGCTATTCGATAAAGACAAGATATTTGACCATGAGCATATTCCTCATGTGTATATGGAATCACTGCCTTGCTTCACCCCAGTCCTTAGTGTTCTTCATGATGTGGGCTACTCAACTTCTGCACTAACATATGTGATTGGAATGAAGAGCTAATTCTTCAGTTCTACGCGATGCTGCACATCATCGGCAATGTTGAAGATGTAAATTCTTGGGTGTTGGACTGGATGACAGAGAACACACTCTTCAAAGCACCAGCCTCTGAACTGCTTCATGCCCTGCCTGTCATTCCTCCCCTTGAAGGTGCATGTCTCCTCTATCATGAACCTGAGCTCTCTGATCATTTCATGCAAGTGTTGATGAAGCAGCTGAAGTCTGGCCAAGCCCCAAGAACCAAATTCCTTGTGAAGGAATTGCTCTATGTGCCTCGGACCATATACCAAATCTTGACCAAGACCCTGAGTCCAATCAAAGGCCACGACTCTAATGAACAAGAGGTCGTTGGCATCATGAAGAATTTGCTATTCAATGTCATGCATGGTATTCCAATCAACTACCATGACTTCTTCATTAGGACTATGACAAATGTTGCTCTGTCTCGGTTTGAATTGAAGCCTTACGCTCCCTGGATCATGAAATTCATCAGATCAAGGTCTTCAATCAACAACAAGGCTGATACACTTAACCATGGCAGCTACTTGCCCCCAATTGAAGTCCTGAAGCGGACTATTTCCTCAGCTGATGAGAAGGGCAAGTCCACTATTATTAATGAAGGCATTCGTCCATTGGATGGACAGTTCCGCAAAGTTGCATCCTACTCCACCAATGATGACTCTGCCACTCATGACTCTTCCGCCAATGCTTCAAAGCTAAATCCTCAAGGCACAACTCCAAGGGTGATGACTGATCGTGAGCTTCTCCTCAGTCTTCATCAGAAGGTCGATCGCAACCACAAATGGGTCAAGCGTCAATTTGGTTCAATTCTTCATAACATGACTGCTACACACAATTCAGTGAAGAAGAACCATTACTACCTCCATGAAGTATTTGATCACACCTGGGTTGTTCTGTCTCATCTCTACGGTGACGCAGATCTTAAGCAGATGGGCAGTAGGACTTTGACTAATCTCAGCGACCGACGAAGAAATTCAAGAAAGTCAAAGTTCCACCTCTGGTGTCCAGCTCGTTTTCTTCATCGCATGAGACTGATGAAAATGAAGATTTGGACGACACTGCGGCATGCCCTACTTCAACAACCGACCCCAACAACGCTAGCGCTCCTCCGTCGACATCATGAAGAAACTCTTCAGGGGCGTTAGTCCTCATTTTTCGTCCCTTTTGGTCACTGGGTGACAAAGGGGAGAAATTTGAGTTAGTCTTCAAGCGGGTCTATTTATATGGGCGTTTTTTGTGAAGTTGCAACGCTCGCTCTTCTGAAGTGTTTGTTGGATTGAGTTGTAAACTTAAGTTCGATGGTGACCTGATACTTTTGCTCTGTTTTTCTGCATGCTATTTCCTCATATATGTTATGCACGCATGCTAAATTACATCAGTTACCATATTTCATCATGCATTTCAAATTCTTCATTCGATATGTCAAATACGTGTACGAATTACAAGATATAGGGGGAGATATCCATGATATTACTCTACAATATGCATCTGCTATCAAAAGCAAATTCCTCACATATGCACATCTTCAGGGGGAGTTATTCTATATCTTGCAATCAAATTCCTCAATGTTGAGCACTTTCAATTAATATGTTTATCCCCATTGAAAACCAAAAAGGGGGAGATTGTAAGTGCATCTAGTGCCCCTTAGTGATTTTGGTGTATTGAAGACTTATAGGTTAAGGGACTAATATGTTTGTGAGTGTACACAAGCTCTATAAGTCGATGAGGAGTTTGATATTTATGATGAATGTTGACCTCTAAAAATGTATGTCTTCAGCTGAAGACTTTGGTTCTCCTGAAGATTTTGAAAGTGAAGAAATTGGTGTGACCTTGAAGACTTGGATATTCATGCGAGGATTATGAAGCGTGAAGACTTTTGTTTTCATAGTTTCATTTTATCTTTCTTGAGTCATAGGAAACACCGTACTGTTAAAGGGCGTAGAGGTAATACTAAGGAAATTGATTCCCAAGTGATGCTCATCTCCCAATCCTACACCTACCCAATCCTTTCGAGTGAAGCCATTGGAAATCTCATATCAGTTCAGTCAATTTCTTCAGTGACAGAGACGAAGATCTTCTGGTCTTTGAGGAATTTGTTCTGACTGGGGAGTTAGGAATTCGTCAGTGCGGATTGCCTACACATTGAGGAACATGATAGCGCTGAGGAATTCGAACCTCAAATCCGACCTTGCTGTGCTATGCGCCAGCTGTCCAAAATATCCTACCACCTAACGGTCATATCATTGAAGGGCATTTATGTCTTATCATGTCGGGCTGCTCCCTAGGCTATAAATAGCCGCCTCCTACAACCACTAGCTGGTTGGCTGCTTCATGAGAAACTGACACTTGTCATTGAGAGCATCCCATCCTCCGAGGACTTTGAGAGAAAATCATCAAGTGAGGAGAACCAAAAACCCAAACCCAAACACCTACAAACCCAAAGTGATTGAGCATCACTGAAGAGATTGTTCCTGTGTGGAACCGATGCTTGTTACCTTTGAGGACTATGTATCCTCCAGACAGTTAGGCATCATGGTCTGAGCATCCAAGAGGAATTGTGGATCACCGAGTGACCAAGTCTGTGAAGGTTTGGAAGTCACCTATGAAGGCTTACCACAAGTGTTGGGCGAGTTCTGTGTGACTTTAGCTCAAGGATAATACAGTGTGGACTGTGTGTCTGGGACTGTGTGTCCTCGAGTTTAAATACTCAGCCGCTCCAACCAGACGTACAACTGTCACAGCATTAGGAACTGGTCTACCAAATCATTGTCTTCACAAGCCAACTAGTTCTATTTCCTCAACCCTTTCATTTCCTCATTTATGTGTTGATGAACCTGATCATTAATGTTTGAAGACTTTGACTGAAGACTTTCTCTATTTCCTCAATCCTATTTCTTCAGTCACATAGTCTTCAGCCTGCTTATCCTATTATCATGCTTTTTGTACTCTGTGTTTGTTTTCATTTCATCATGATGACTATGCTACTGCTCTGTCATACTTATACCTGAGTACTTATTCCGCTGCTAGTGTGTCATTACTTAGGAACTTCTTCATCTACAAATTCCTCAGTGACGCATTTGTGAAAATCGCCTATTCACCCCCCCCCCCTTTAGTCGATATAACGCACTTTCACAAACGTTTACTGAGCACCACATTGCACAATGTATAACCAAACCAAGCATGCTTGACAACTTGGAAATATAGCAGTTGTATTCGTTTCTCATGTATTTTGTAAAGATAAATACGATTTATTTCTCATATGGAAGACAATACAAAATTGCTGCCTGAAGAATTGAACATCACATTTGCAGAATTGAACATCACATTTGCAGAATTGAACCAAACAGTTAACTAAAGATGACAACTAATTGCCAAATAGTTAATAAATGAGCACCACACTGCATGACATATAGAATATATACACTAGAGCAACAGATTGCATGGTAAAATTAGATAGCACAGTTCACTATAATTTGTTAAGGAAAGGCAGGAGCAGCACATGCAATGGGTAAATGGAGCATGCTTAACCGGCGTAGCTAGCAAATGGCAAGGTACTCCTCCAAGATCTAGGGGTCGGCATGAATGGCAGCCATTGTGACCTCATCCGCGCTTGCGGCCGCGATTTGCTTCTCCGCTACCAAATGCTCCTTGAGCTCTTGGCTATACTGCGCACACCATGGCTTAGGGTGGTGCCTATTTAGTGGAGGGGTCGGTGATTTGGGTGGAAGGTGTTGCATCGGCGGTCGGGGCATGTGGGATGTGGAAGGAGGAGGAGGAGGATGGGGGTCGGGTGTAGATTACCTGCCTGGATAGATGAGTCCGAGTAGTGTGAAGGAGGGTTGCCGGCGAGGAGGCGGCGCTGCAAGCAAGGAGTGAAGGTTTCAACTTGGAGAGTAAAGCGGAAACGGGGGAAATGTGGCTTTTGGTAAGGGGGAGGGGCGGGGAGCTAGATATTTCCGCAGAAGCCGAAAATTTTGAATCGGTTCAGCGAAAAACTCGCACCCAAAGTGTCATCAGATATAGTCCCTTATTCAGAACTGTGTACGATATGTGAACATCACAAACGATTCAGATATCTTAACCCATGTGTGATCAGTTTGAACATCAAAAATTTTGCTTCCAATTTCCCTGGTTACAGTGGTCGTCCACGTCATTGCATAATTTGGGTACACAAAGGAGACTGCAACACACTCACACTTCTTAATCAAGCAAGTTCAGCAATTAAATAGAGCTAGCTGGCCTAAACATTACTCTAACAAATTAAAGACTAGTGCTCTTAATTAAACAAAACAAAGAGTACTACTACGGCTAGTGCTCGTCGATCTTCGCCGCCTCCTTCATGTCCAGCTCACGCCCGATGGTCTCTTGTGGAAGGGGCTCCATGGCATCCATCACACCATACTCAAGCATCTCGCCATCCGCATCCACCATCTCTTTGGAAAAGGCCGCCATGAGCTGGGCATGGGTGGCCGTGATCTGGGCTTGGACAGGATCCGTCATCGCAAGGTATGCGGCGGAGGAATGGACGGCTGCTCGAACGCTCTCGGCGATTGCCAACTCTTCGGCCGTGGGTTGCTGACCGTTGTCAGAGAAGCTTCATTCAATTTGTGCGGTGACCGCCACGAGCTGGGTGTGGGGGCCTCAACATGGTTGTGGGCGGCCTCCATCAAGGCTAAGGCCACTTCTGTAGAATAGACAACTGTTGTGCCGCACTCGCTAGTTACTATCCCCGAGACAGATGTTGCTGCCGCCACCTGAGAAGCAACATCGGCCGTTTGGGCTGCCTCGACCGCCCGGTCGCAGATTGCGGCCGTGCTCATGCACCTTGTTAGCACATGCATGGCGGTTGCAGTCGCGCTCTCGCTGGAGTGGGCCGCTAAAGTTGCCCTCATGATGCGGTTCCACGTCCCCATCTTTCACTGGCGATGATTGAATAGTGAAATGATATTTGGGGAGCGAGCTAGTGTGCTTGACACACCGGTTGTGGACTGTAGCGGACGCACCTTATTGCATAAGCCATAGGCGTACTATACACCGACGGTGCTCCAGGATATTTTGTACTGCATCTCACACGGTTGGTGATAATAAACTGTGTGGGATCTACTTGATTTTTCATCTTGATTTTTTACATAATGGGGTCACAACGGCAATGGATGGTGTTTGAATTTCTAGACCTTTTATCTACAGTGAACATGTAACTATATGTGTGTCGTAAACAAATTGGAATTATTCAGGGTTCGTTTGGACATTTTATACATTAAATTGTTTTTTAGCCATTTCAGGTGCACAATTCAAAATTAAACTACATGCACATGCTCCGGTGCACCAACATGGGTTGTAAAATCATATATGTGTCCATGGGTGTTTATGCTTATGTCCCATGCAAGAAATGGGGATGAATTTCGAACACCACGGCATCGTGGATCTCTAGCAAATGTTGAGGTACTTGCTTTTGTAATTCTAGTAAATCCTAAATCCGTCTGAAATTCATGAACCTTGGCATGCTATCATGGAATGGCATCAACATGATGGGGAAAAAATGTTGTCCCATTTGGGGCAGGTTATGGTATAAGCTTATCACAAACCAGAGCTTCTCACTAGAAGCCTCATGGACCCGTTAGGGAAACGTGTCACCTTTGTGGACAAAACAATATTTGTCGCCTCTTCTTCCTTTCAATTTTTTTCCTGGTGTCAACATAGAACAATAGGAGTGTCGTGTTAAATTTTGGATTTTTTCGGGGATCGTTTGGACATTTTTATACGTTAATTGAGTTTTCTAGGAATTTATGTGAATAATTCAAAATTGAACTACATGCACATGCTCCAGTCCATAAAAACGGGTTGCAAAATCAAATTTTTGTCCTTGGTTGCAAGCTTAGGTCACATGCAAGAAATGAGAATGAATGGCAAACACCTTGACACTGTCGCTGGGCCGCTAACATTGAGATATATGGTTTTAAAATTCTAGTAAATAGAAAACTCGTCTGAAATTCATGAAACTTGACATGATATCATGGAACGGCATCGACATGCCATTGTAAAAATATTATCCTATTTGGGCACGAAGCTTCTCGCAAACCAGAGCTTCTCTCACAACAAGCCTGATGGTTTCAATAGGGTACGTGCCACCTTGGGGGACGAAACGATATCGGTTGCCTCTTCTTACTTTCAAAAAATTTCCCGTGTCAACATAGAACAACATGAGTGTTGTGTCAATTTTTGTGATTTTTCGGGGTTCGCTTGGACATTTTTATACATTAACTGAGTTTTCTATGCTTTCATCTACATAATTCAAATTTGAACTACATGCACATGCTCTAACGCATATAAATTAGTTGAAAATTCAAATATGTGTCCTTGGTTGCATGCTTAGGTCCCATGCAAGAAATGGGAATGAATACTGAACACCCTGCCACCGTTGCTCAGCCGCAAACATTGAGATACCTGGTTTTTAAATTATAGTAAATCCAGAACTCGTTTGAAATTCATGAAACTTGGCATGCTATCATGGAGCGGCATCAACATGATGTGGTAAATTTTTTGTCCAATTTGGGGCAGCTTTGGGTATATGCTTCTCACAAACCAGAGCTTCTCACAACAAGCCTGATGGTTTTGGTAAGGAACGTCCCACCTTTGGGGATGAAACGATATCCATTGCCTCTTATTGCTTTCAAAACTTTTCTCGTGTCAACATAGAACAACCGGAGTGTTGTGTTAATTTTTAGGATTTTTTGGAGTTCGTTTGGATATTTTTTTAATGCATTAACTGAGTTTCCAATGCATTTATGTGCATAATTCAAATTTGAACTACAGGCACATGCTCTAATGCATATAAATTGGTTGACAACTCAAATCTGTGTCCTTGGTTGCATGCTTAGGTCCCATGCAAGAAATGGGAATGAATGTCAAACACCCTGCCACCGTCACTCGGTCGCAAACATTGAGATACCTGGTTTTTAAATTCTAGTAAATCCAAAACTCATTTAAAATTCATGAAACTTGCCATGCTATCATGGAGCGGCATCAACATGATTTGGTAAATATTTTGTCCCGTTTGGGGTAGGTTTGGGTATATGCTTCTCATAAACTAGAGCTTCTCACAACAAGCCTGATGGTTTCGGTAGGGAACGTCCAACCTTTCGGGATGAAATGATATTGGTTGCCTCTTATTGCTTTCAAAAAATTTCTAGTGTCCACATAGAACAACATGAGTGTTGTGTTAAATTTTGGAAATTTTTGGGGTTCCTTTGGACATTTTTATGCATTAATTGAGTTTTTAATGCATTTATGTGCATAATTCAAATTTGAACTATAGGCACATGCTCTAATGCATATAAATTGGTTGAAAATTTAAATGCGTGTCCTTGGTTGCATGCTTAGGTCCCATGCAAGAAATGGGAATGAATGTCAAACACCCTGCCACCGTCACTCGACCGCAAACATTGAGATGCCTGGTTTTTAAATTTTAGTAAATCCAAAACTCACCTGAAATTCATGAAACTTGGCATGCTATCATGGAGCGGCATCAACATGCCGTGGTAATTTTTTTGTCCCATTTGGGGCAGGTTTGGGTATAAGCTTCTCACAAACCAAAGCTTCTCACAACAAGCCTGCTGGTTTCGGTAGGGAATGTGCCACCTTTGGGGACGAAACGATATCCGCTGCCTCTTATTGCCTCCAAAAAATTTCTAGTGTCAACATAGAACAACAGGAGTGTTGTGTTAAATTTTGGAATTTTTCGGGGTTCGTCTGGACATTTTTATACATTAACTGGGTTTTCTAGGCATTTTATGTGCATAATTCAAATTTGAATTGCATGCACATGCTCCAGTGCATATAAATTGGTTGAAAAATCAAATCTTTGCCCTTGGGTGCATGCTTAGGTCCCATGCAAGAAATGGGAATGAATTTCAAATACCAAGGCACTATTGATTTCCAACAAAACATTGAGATACTTTGTTTTGAAATTCCAGCAAATCCAAAACTCGTCTGAAGTTCATGAAACTTGGCATGCTATCATGGAATGGCACCCGACATGTTGTGGTATTTTTCGTGTCCATTTTGGGAGAAGGCGCACTTGAATAACAGCCAACAAAGGCATTTCTGAAACTAATAGTTGCCACTATAACATCACAAACGTTTGTATAATTCAAACTGTGTGCATTATGTTAACCATTCACATGATGCCACGTGTCTTGGTTTTAATGGCTATAGGAGGTGCCTGCGGATAGCTGCTTGAGAACGGGAGGCGTGCGAGCATAGTCCGGTGCGCAGGTTGACTGAGAGGCATGCAAGGTGTCCTCCAATGTGCAGGCTCACTGGGAAGTGAGCCCTTTGACTTCCATGGCCACCTGCCTTCCTCTCCAATAATGGCACCTGAGCCGCTGCTTAATATGGGCGGCCTTACTTCTGGCCACCCATTCCTCTCCCTCCCGCAGACCTCCACCAACGCCATGGCGCAGAAGGATCATCTGCCACTAGTCTTCAAGTTTGGTGAAATCAACTCCGAGCCAGAGAAGATAGAAAATAAGGAGGTATGGGGCCTCATGGATATGGCCGTGAACAAGCTGGATGCGGCGGTTGCTGGCCCCCGCTTCCGTCCAGCTTCCATCCCCGCGCCCGCGCCAGCGACCATCCCCATAGCATTGACGGGCTGGTCGCCCAGCACTATCGCAGAGCTGGAAGCCGCGGGCGTCAGCGAGGTCTTCGCGGACCCGCGCGAGCTCGTGTACGTGCCAGCGCCAGCACCCGTGCCTGTGCCCGTGTGCGCCCCTCCATCCACCGCGGCACCGATCCCCATGCATTTGGATGCACCCGTCACGTCCGTGCCCGTGCGCGCGCCCCCCTCAGTGGCATGGGACGCCGCTGTCGACCGCTACCTCTCAGCACCGCCAGTTGTCACCCTCCCGTGCCCCGCCCGTCGATCGCGCGACGACAAGATGTTTGATTTACAAGTGAAGAACATTCTGTGCTGCCTTCAAGACTTCAACAATGGCATCCCGGAGGACGACAACGACAATGACGGTGCGGCACGCCGCCTCAGTCGCCACCGGAAATAGTTTTTTGGGTTCAATACTGTATCTCGATCATATGAATATAAATTTGCGGTGTGACTGAATGAAAGATATGGTTTGAATGAACTTGCATTTTTATCTCTTAATGTACAAACTTATAAAACAATTTTATTTTGATAAGAACGTCAATGGTTTTTAAATATAAAACACTCATCGCAAACATTTTAGTTAGAACACCCATATGCAAACCGATAGCTTCCCGAGGAAGTGAAGGGAAAATGTGCCGAGCGGGATTTGTGCAACTCTTGATCGCAAACGTTTTAGATAGAACACCCATATGCAAAGTGAGAGCTATGGTCTCCCCCCTTAAGTCAAGGGAAAATTCGCAGCGCAGGATTTGTGCATCTTTGCAATGCAAACGGTTTAGATTGAATACGGTATGCAAATCTAGACTTCGGCACTAATTAAGCCAAGAGAAAATGTGTCGAGCGGGATTTCTACATCCCTTCAACGCAAACGGTTGTTTTGGATGACCCGTGTACAACCACTTACAAACAATTTGGTAAGATTTGCATCTGTCATATTGGGTATGTTGCCATTTGTCAAACTAGAAAGATTGACATTTGTTATCTACTAACATTGCCATTTGTCAACCTAGTAACAATGCAATTTGTCAAAATATGCAGCTAAAAATCACTAGTAGTATCTATTTTTTGCAACTAATATTCAGTAATTAAGCATAGATTTCATTCATAGATTAAGCAGTCATTCTTTATACAAATAGTTCAACTCGATGGCTGAATCGACCAGACTTTTCCCCAATTGTTGCCAACCACGTACTGAAATAGCTAGTTCTACTTTATATACTAGCTAATTTTAAGTACGTTGTACAGTTCCACCACATCTATAGTCAGATGAACTGAACAAAATAGCCCCTAAATACTACTACTACGGAGGGGCTTTGTACTACTTCCGGCAGGCTCTCCTCTGCCGAGCACGCTCAGTAAGAGGCAGAGGAGGAGGAGCCTACGGACGAGCTGGACAACTTCAATACGGTGCCTGCCATTGCTGCACCTTTAGCGATGCTCACCTCGAACGCCCTCTGCCGCTCCAGATGACCCCTATCGAAGCGGCGGTTCTCCTTGTAGATCTCTTGATTCCTCGCCTCTGAGGTGGCGTGTGTCGCGGCCACGGCGGCGGTAAGGCTCTTTGCATGCTCGACGAGGCGCTCCTCCTCCTCCCGCAGGAACTCGGTGTAGCGTGCAAGGTCGCCGACGCACGTGCAGGCATCCACCTCCGCCTCCCACCTTCGGGCGGTGGTGGCGGGGCGGGTGATGAACCTGGTGATCGACGATAGGCTGGTGGCCATGGCGGACGATGATGGGGTGGCAGCCACGACGGACACCTCCCGCCTTCGGGCCGCGGTGGCGGAGCGGGTGATGGCCGCGGTGGCCGGCAGTGGGGTGGCAGCCATGACGGCCACCTCCCGCCTTCGGGTCGTGGCGGCAGAGCGGGCGATGGCCCTAGCTTTCGACGGTGGTGTGGCGGTAACGGTGGCTGGCAATAGCTGCCGACAGGCAGTGGCGGCGGAGCATGTGGTGGGTGTTCCACGCACACCCAATAGGGACACCACGCACACTACACTACGCCGGGGACTGCGCCACCGCCGTAGTGTAGCCTCCCACCTGGAGCTATCCTCTAATGACGGTGGAGTGGCTGAGCGACAGTCACGGACCGTGCCATTGGTGATTGTGGAATAAACATACGAGATAAGCTACACGGAGGGAGGGGAATATGCGACGCAGGACTCAACGACCATGAGGGTTTATATAGCAGGCCGGTAAGCATTGGGATTTGGGGGGATTTCACCGAGTCAAGCGGGAAGCTTACGCGGGAACCTGCGAGGTTGTGCGGGAATGGGCTCACCGATGATTCATTGGCGCCACGGTTTTGTAAGTGCATCTAGTGCCCCTTAGTGATTTTGTTTTATTGAAGACTTATAGGGTAAGGGACTGATGCGTTTGTGAGTGTACACAGGTCTATAAGTCTATGAGGAGTTTGATATTTACAGAGAAAGTCGAACCCTAAAAATGAAGTCCTTCAACTGAAGACTTTGTATTTCTGAAGACTTTCTGAAGACTTTGAAAGTTAAGAAATTGGTGTGACCTTGAAGACTTGGCAATCATTCGAGGAACATGAAGCGTGAAGACTTTTGTTTTTATAGTTTCATTTTATCTTTCTTGAGTCATAGGAAACACCGTACTGTTAAAGGGGGTCGAGGAAATACTAAGGAAAAATTTCCATGTGATGCTCAACTCAAAATCCTACACCTACCAATCCTTTCGAGTGAAGCCATTGGAAATCTCGCACAGTTCAGTCATATTCTTCAGTGACAGAGACAAAGTTCTTCTAGTCTCTGAGGAATTTGTTCTGACTGAGGAGTTAGGAATTCGCCAGTGCGGATTGCCTACAAAGTGAGGAACATGATAGCCCTGAGGTATTTGAGAGTCAAATATTCCGACCGTTGTTGTGCTACGCGCCAGCTGTCCCAAAATATCTACCCACCTAACGGTCATATCAGACAAGGGCATTTATGTCTTATCATGTCGGGCTGCTCCCTAGGCTATAAATAGCCGCCCCCTACAACCACTAGTTGGTTGGCTGATCCGATAGAAACTGACACTTGTCATTTGAGAGCAACCCATCCTCCGAGGACTTTGAGCGAAAATCATCAAGTGAGGAAAACCCAAACCCCAAACCTACAAACCCCAAAGTGATTGAGCATCACTGAAGAGATTGATCCTGCGTGGATCCGACGCTTGTTTCCTTTGAAGACTGTGCTTCTTCCAGACGGTTAGGCGTCAAGGTCTAGAGCATCCAAGAGGAATTGTGGATCGCCGAGTGACCGAGTTTGTGAAGGTTCAGAAGTCACCTGAAGACTTACCATGAGTGATTGGGCGAGGTCTGTGTCACCTTAGCTCAAGGAGAATACGGTGAGGACTGTGTGTCCGGGACTGGGTGTCCTCGAGTTTAAATACTCAACCGCTCCAACCAGATGTACAACTGAGACAGCAGTTGCAACTGGTCTACCAAATCATTATCTTCACCAAGCTTACTGGTTCTATTTTCTCAACTCTTTAATTTCCTCATCTCTGTTGTTGTGTGCTTGTTCATATCTGTTTGAAGACTTTGACTGAAGACTTTCTCAATTTCCTCAGTTCAATTTCTTCAGTCTGTCCGTCTTCATCTTGTGTTCTCCTGTGTTTACGCTTTCTGTACTCTGTGCTTGTCTTCATTTCATCATGATGACTATGTGTGTGTTCTGCTATGTTTACTTTTGAGTACTTATCCCGCTACAGTAGTTCTTCATTTAGGAATTTCCTCACCAGCAAATTCCTTAGTGAAGAATTCATAAAAATCGCCTATTCACCCCCCCTCTAGTCTTTATAATGCACTTTCAATTGGTATCAGAGCAAGGTACTCCCTTGTTCTGTGTGATTTTGGTTTAACCACCTGGAGTTTCGGTTATCTCGACTGCAGGATCGAGGAACGTTTCCAGTCCCATCTTTGACGGTCATGAGTATCCTCGGTGGAAGGCCATGATGAAAAAGCGACTCATGGCTATGGACAGCGAACTATGGACCGTCACTGAGATCGGTCTTACCGATCTATGCAAGATGGCGGAGACTAATGACATTCGCAAGTACACGCTACTTAACCTCCCAGCAAAGGATGTCATCTGCTCCAATCTGTCCCGAAATCAGTTCAGGAACGTCATGCATCTCAATCATGCGAAGCTAATCTGGGACCGGCTCTCTGAGGTCTATGAAGGTCATCGAACCCGTCATGATCCTTGGTTTGGGGATTACAAGGACTCTCTCAATGCAATGACATTCGAACGAGAATCATCATCCTCTACACCCTGCCTCATGGCAAACAGTGCGAAGGTAACCGAATGCTATCTATCCGAGTCCACTGATGATGAATCTAGAGATGAATTTGGACCTAGCTATGTCAAACTTTCTTCCCTTGCCACTAAACAACAAAGAGCTTTGGAAAAAGTTCAATACATGCTAAATAAGAGCGATGATATGTTGGGTGAAGAAATGGATCAGTCTAAAGCTTTGGCCGAAAGTCTTCAGAGACTTCATTCCAAGTTTGATAACCTTCAAGGTCATCATAACACTCTCTTATCTGATCACGAGAAGATTTCTTATGAATTTCTTCAAAGAAAGCAAGATCTTGAGAAGCTAAGAGTGAGTTATGAAGATCTTCAGAAGGAGCGTGATTCATTGCTTGCTCAACAAATCAGCGCTACTCAGGAAGAATTTGATCCTCTGTGTCTGAAGTGCATTGAACGTGAATCTACTAATTCTTCACCTTAATGTTCAAATGCTTCTAATGTAAAAAATTCTTCACCTGTCTCTGCTATCACTAATTCCTCATCTGAGGACGTTGCTAGTATCACTGATGATGCAGGGCTGAAGGAATTGTACATGACAGGCATGTACAAAAGCCTCAAAGGGCATCAGACTCTTTGTGATGTGCTTAAAAAGCAGATCCTCAACGGGAACCCCAGGAAAGAGGGTATTGCCTTTGAGAGGAAACTAAATGCTGATGGAACATATTGGAAGCCTGAGCAGTATCCCAAAACCTCATGGGTTGCTGCAAAGGGACCTCCAGTTGATCCATCCAATTTATCTGGCTTTACATGTGAATCTCCTCATTCTTCTGATGTGTCATTTGACTCCAACTATAAACTGTTCAAAAATCAGAATGGTGAAGTATTTGCTAGATATGTTGGCACTAACTGCAGGAACGGTTCCCCTATGAAGAAAATCTGGGTTCCCAAAAGTTATCTTGAAAATCTTCAGGTGAATGTCCTCATGACACCACCTCTGAAGAATAGGAACCCCAGATCCAATTCTTCATATGGACCTAATTCTTCACATGCATCAAATTCCTCAAAAGGATCAAAATCCTCATATGATCATCATCGTGCTAACCCTTCGGTTTCGCAGGGTAGAGCTAAGGGCTATGAATATGAGCATTATTCTTCAAATCATTATGTTCATAAGTCCTCGAAGAATTTCTCTGCTTATTCATATGCTTACCCTAACCCCTCTTATGTGAAACAAAGCGGACTGGCTTCTATGCCACCTTTCTCATATGGTGCACGCAGAGTGATGAATTCTTTGCCACCCCTTCAGATGTGGGTGGTGAAGAAAAAGAACTAATCTCTTATGCAGGGTCAGGTCTCCAGACGTGCTCAAAATGTCTGAAGAATTTGCTGGAGACCTGAAAGTGCCTGAAAGGCCGCAGGCTAATCATGAAGAAATGATTGTTCATTTCACACGTCCTCATACTCATTTATCTATGTTGTTGCTTGATGAAATTGATCTGATGATATTGATGTCATATTCTTCAGTGATGAAGTATATGAGTTCGTAAGTTGCACTAATTCATCTGCGGGATGATCAACCCAAAGCAAACGAGTGGGCCCTCGATAGTGGATGTACGAATCACATGACTGGTGACAAGAATCTATTGATGGATGCTCCTTTATCACCGTCACGTCTGAAGCATATCATCTTCGCTGACAAAGGCAAAAGTCAGGTATTGGGTCCAGGTAAGGTTGCGATCTCAAAGGATCGACACATGGACAAAGTCATGCTTGTAGAGTCCTTAGGATACAACCTCATGTCTGCCTCAATGCTTTGTGATCTTGATATGGTTGTTGTCTTTGGAAAATATCATTGCGTTGTGATCATGGAAGCTGACAATTCCAAAGTCTTCGAAGGCTTTAGGAGAGGAGACTTGTACATTGTTGATTTCTCTACAGGACCACAACCGGCCATGTGCTTACTTGCAAAAGCTTCAGAAGGCTGGCTATGGCATCGACGACTTGGTCATGCTGGCATGAGGAATTTGCACACGCTTGTGAAGAATAAGCATGTCATTAGCATTGAGAATGTCAAATTCCTCAAGGATCACTTATGCGGAGCCTGTGAAGCTGGAAAGATGACCAAGGCCAAGCATCCAGCGAAGACTATCATGACCACCACTCGACCATTTGAATTGCTTCACATAGATCTCTTTAGTCCTAATCATTATTCTGCTGTTACAAATGATGCATCTCTATATTGCTTTGTTATTGTTGATGATTATTCTCGTTACACATGGGTGCACATTGTCACTTACAAACATGAGGTGCAGGAAGTCTTCAAACGATTTTCCTCGAGGGCTTCAACCAACTTTGGTGTGAAGATCAAGCACATCAGAAGTGACAATGGGACTGAGTTCAAGAATTCCGGTCTTGATGGCTATCTTGATGAACTTGGTATTACTCATGAGTTATCTGCTCCTTATACTCCTCAGCAGAATGGCGCCGTGGAGCGCAAGAACAGAACCCTCGCTGAAATGGCTCGCACTATGCTTGATGAATACAAGACACCTCGTCGTTTCTGGATTGATGCAATTGATACTGCGTGCCACATCATCAACAGAGTATATCTTCACAAATTCTTCAAGAAGACTTCCTATGAACTCCTCACTGACAAGAAACCCAATGTGAGTTACTTCAAAGTCTTGGGTGCTAAATGTTGGATTAGAGATCCGCATCACAATTCTAAATTTGCACCGAAAGCACATGAGGGTTTATGCTTGGTTACGGAAAGGACTCGCACACCTACAGAGTCTTCAACAGCGTTCTTCACAAAGTTGTTGAAACTGTAGATGTGCGGTTCGATGAAACTAATGGCTCACAAAGAGAGCACCTACCTTCTGTGATAGATGAACCAGCACCTGAGGATTCTATCAAGTTCAAGGCTACTGAGGATGTCATTCCAACCGAAGAATCTGCTGAAGAATTCATTCCAGAACATGATGAACGTCTAGCTGGCACACCTGAAGAAAATGGTGCTGAAGAAAATGCTCCTGAAGGGAATGCTGATCAAATTCCTCGAAGACAACCCACTCATCCTCACATTGCTAACGAAGTGCAAGTCGAGAAGATCATCAATGACATTGAAGCACCAGATCCTCTCACTCGCTCAAAGGCTTCACATTTATCTAACTTTTGTGGGCATTTTGCTTTTGTCTCTATGACAGAGCCCACTAAGGTAGATGAAGCATTTCTGGAGCCTGAGTGGATTCAAGCTATGCAAGAAGAATTACATCAGTTCGAGCTCAACAACGTTTGGGAACTGGTCGAACGTCCAGATTCTCGCAAGCACAACATCATTGGCACAAAGTGGATCTACCGCAACAAGCAAGATGAAAATGGCCTTGTGGTGAGGAATAAGGCACGGCTTGTAGCTCAAGGCTACACACAGGTTGAGGGTATTGATTTCGATGAAACTTTTGCACCTGTTGCTAGACTTGAGGCTATTCGCATATTACTTGCTTATGCTAACCATCATAATATCACCTTATATCAAATGGATGTGAAAAGTGCATTCCTCAATGGTAAGCTTGAGGAAGAAGTATATGTTGCTCAACCCTCAGGTTTTGAAGATCCAAAGAATCCCGACAAAGTCTTCAGACTCAACAAGGCCATGTATGTCCTCAAGCAAGCCCCTCGGGCGTGGTTTGATACTTTGAAGGAATTCCTCACGAAGAAAGGCTTCAAACCCGGTTCACTCGACCCAACTCTTTTCACTAAATCTTATGATTATGAATTGTTTGTGTGCCAAATATATGTTGATGATATTATCTTTGGCTGCACTGACCAACGTTATAGTGATGAATTTGCCTATATGATGAGTGAAGAATATCAAATGTCTATGATGGGAGAATTGAAATTCTTTTTAGGTCTTCAAATTCGTCAACAGCGCAATGGCATATTCATATCTGAGGAGAAATACCTCAAAGATGTATTGAGGAAATTCGGCATGCAAGACTACAAAGGGGTCAAAATTCCAATGCCCACAAATGGCCATCTATGCACTGATGAAAATGGTAAATACTTCGATCAAAAGTTATACCGCTCCATGATTGGCTCTTTATTGTACCTATGTGCATCTAGGCCAGATATTATGCTTAGTGTTTGCATGTGTGCCCGATTTCAAGCTACACCAAAGGAATCACACCATAAGGTTGTGAAGCATATTCTTCGATATCTAGCTCACACACCAACACTTGGATTATGGTATCCCAAGGGCTCTTCATTTGATCTCATTGGATATTCAGACTCTGACTATGCTGGCGATCGCGTGGACCGCAAGTCAACATCAGGCACATGCCATTTCCTCGGACGATCTTTGGTCTGTTGGTCCTCGAAGAAACAGAACTGCGTATCACTCTCCACTGCAGAAGCTGAGTACATTGTTGCTGGATCATGCTGTGCTCAATTACTATGGATGAAGCAAACACTCAAGGACTATGGCATCAACGTGAAGAATGTGCCTCTCTACTGCGACAATGAGAGCGCTATCAAGATTGCTCATAACCCAGTTCAGCACTCGAAGACAAAGCACATCCAGATTCATCATCATTTTCTTCGTGATCATGTGTTGAAGGGCGACATCTCCATCGACCACGCTAGCACTGAAGATCAACTGGCCGATATCTTCACTAAGCCCTTGGATGAGAAGAGATTTAGCAAGTTGCGGTGTGAGCTAAATATCCTAGAATCTTCGAATGTTCTCTGAAATGGACACACATCCTAACACTTGTGCTGACTTGATGGCTTAGATGCGCAACACACAAAGTAACATTTTTCCTCAATCAATGAAGACTAACCCTCTAAGTGTGAAGAAATCAATGAAGAAATTGATTCTCAGAGCCCTACGACAATTGTACGCGGTGTCTGAAATCAGCTTTCTTATACGGTGGGTTACGTCACCAACCAAAGTTGAAAATCTTCAATTTGAGTTTTTCTTCGTTTTTGAAATTCCTCAGTTTTTCAAATTCTTCAACTTTACATTGTCTTCACTCTTTCCGGTGTTGTTCTTCATTTGAACATATATATATATGAGTTTTATGTCCTCTACAACATTCACTTATTGCTATTTCTCCAAGTTGATTTCTTCTGCTAAGTGAATGTGATCGGACCCTTCCCCCTCTATGTTAAACTCAACCCAGTCTATTCACAAATTCTTCATGTGCGTTCTAATTTGAAACTCGTTCAAAGTCTTCACTGTGTCCTTGACAGCTGAAGAAATTGCGAATGGAAACTTAAAATAATCTTATCTAAACTTTTGACTTTGCCGCTCAAACCGTTCCGCATCCCATGACAATACTTATCTATTCACCCATGATCCTACAAGATCGCCACCTCACAGTACGTGGGTGACACATGTCACGTGAATGAGAAGGGCCAGGGGCACGTTCGTCCGAAATCTTCGGGCGTACAGTTTTTCACTGCCACTATAAATACCTCTGCCTCTTCCTCACTTCACTTTTACTTCGCTCGACCTCACTCCCGCTCGAGCTTCCCGAAACCCTAGCGCCGCCGCTACTTCATCATCACCGGTGAGGAAGAGCGTCACTGCCTCGACCTCGCACCGTCGTACTCACGCCGGTTGCGGATTTCTTCACTCCGCCACCGCCGTAGTCATCTTCCTCTGCCGAGTTAGGGCGTGGAAGATCTGAACTAATGAACTTCACACCTACACTTCTTAGTTCGTCGTGTTCTTTACTTGGGGTAATTAAAAGTTACTTTTACTACCCGCTTTGATTCATGTGTTCTTCTTGAAAATCTTCAAAGGTGTTTGTTCTTAAAATCTTCACACACTAAACACATCACATGTTATCTGTTCTTGATTCATTTCTCTAAGCAATGATTTTCTTCAAGATTCCTCAATTGTATGGATTCTCAAATCTGTACAACTCTGGAACCTAAGATAAAGAACGCTTAGTGAAATTCTTCAAGACTCATCTGGTCAAATTCCTCAAACCTTCTTTTTGAAAATCTTCTGAGAACGCATATGACCTTTCCAAATTCCTCGCAAGTATACTCTGTTCATGGGTACAAATGTCCGCTACTGAATCACTCTCATCAACTTAACTCATTTGCAGCATTCCTCGAAGAAAAGTTGCATACCTCTTCAGAAACTTCAGTTGTTCATATTCCTTAGCTGAAGAAAATGGGCGATGATAAGAAACCATAGAAGGGAGAAAAGAGTCCTGAGGTAAATAATGCGTTTCAAATCCCTGAGGACATTTATGCTGGGTACTGCACACCCCCTGAGGAAGATAGAAATCAGCGCAAGGTGCACATTCAAAAGATAGAGAGGAGATAGGCACGAGATTGGAGGGAGTACAGGTATGTTACTCCCAAGTATATGAAGAAATTTGCGCTCAACCCTCCGTGCTCAAGACCTCCATTGGCACCAGGCCAAGTGGCAGATCCCACCAGCCTCAAGCACAGTGAGGATTATACTGATGAATGGGCAAAGCGCCAGGCCAAACTGGCCAAGCAAGCAAAGGAAGCAGTAAAGAAATTCAATGCAGACTCTACTGCTGCTGCTACCACTGCTGAGGCCTGTGCTGTTCAGCCGAAGAAGGCGATGCCTAAGAAGCCTCCTCACAAGTCAAGTGCTTCTTCTTCGATGCCCTCACGACCAAGCTCCTCAGCAATGCCCTCAAGGCCAGAATCTTCAAAGCCCTCACAGCAAATTCCTTAGTCTGCTCCCCCTCCTCCAAAGTCCTCTGCTCCTCTGACAAAGTCTTCAGCTGCTCCGACCAAATCCTCGGCACCTATGCATCTTGCCACATGCCAAAGGACCACAGGCATCTCAATTGCCTCAGGAGCATCTGCAAGTTCCTCAGCTGCACCAAATTCCTCAGCTGGACCCTCTCTACTGAAGAAAAAGGCCACTGCTGGACGAGGCCTTCGACCAAGTCCTCACAAGAAGCAGGTCGCCTTCCAAGTTCCCTCTGATGAAGATGAGGCTGATGATGAAGAACTTGCTGAAATCATCAGAGACAGGCAAGCCAGGGCCGCTAGAGCCAAAGGTAGCAACGTGCCACTTCTGTTGGATCCAAAGTTGATCCTCGACTTCATTGACTTATGGCACAAGGACCCTAACACGCCTTTACCGGAGATGAATCTCACTCCTGGTCAAAGTCATGTTCTGACTGCCTTCATTGAGGAAGAAAAGTGGAAATTTGAAGAAGGCAGAAGGCTGAAGAAAGCGCAATACAAGAAGTAGTGCTACCTCAAGGACAATGTCCTCACTCTCACCCCTGATCAGCTCATTGCCTTGCAAGCTGAAATCAAGCAATTGAGTGATGAATTAGATCGCTATTATGCTGATTGGAAGGGCGCCAAGGTTCGGTTCATCAACCTGACGAAGAAATTCACTTCAAGTGCTGCTCCTTCTATGCACATTGAAGTTACACTGGCTGAAGCATCTTCTCAGCCTACTGAAGAACATGCCAGCACCGCTGAAGAAAATTAGGCTGCTGAAGAAAATGAGAGTGCCAGGGCTGATGACTCCATTCCAGCCGCTGAAGATATTGCCAGGGCATCCACTAGTGCTGCGCCTGAAGAAAATGAAGAAGTCAGGGCAACTGCAACAGTTGTGCCTGAAGAAAATGATCCAAAGTCCTCTGCACCTCCAGCGCCTACCCCAACTCCAATCCTTCTATCTGCATTAGATGCGAAGAAGACCAAGGCTGCAGAGCGTGCAGCTGTGAAGAAAAGGAAGGCATCAACTTCATCAAATCCTTCAGCTCCAAAGAAGATGAAGCCATTGACTAGTTCAATTGACAACCCAATTGATGTCGTTCCTGTCTCTTTCATGCCATCAAAGGACCTTGTTCCGTTTGGTGAAGATTATGTGATTCTCGAGGAATCCGATGAAGAAACTCCTTCTGCTGCTTCAAAAGAGTAGTTGGATGAAGAAATTGAAGTGGATGGAATCCCTTCAACCTCAGTCATCTCCTCACCTATGCCTCAGTTCACTGCTGAAGAGGAAGGTGTTGAAGAAATGGAAGATGAGGATGTGGACATCGGCTGTACCACACCCGTACTGAATGCTGACTTTTGGGAAAGTCAGCAACCCAACTCTCTGTTGTTCACTACACTCCAAGCAATTCCTCAATCCCCAGCTGCTACCGAAGTGCAAATGGGATCTGAAGAACCTCATGCAACCCCGTCTGTCTAGGAAGAAATTCCAGCCACTAGTGCTGAAGAAAATGTAAATGAAGAATTGAAGACCCAGGTTGAAGTTGTAGAAGAGCCTGAAATTCCTCAGCCTGAGGAACCTGAGATTGCGATTCCTAAAGTGGTGATGCAATTGACTAACACTCCTCAGCCCAAGCCAAAGGATCCCTTCTCAAAGAAGCAAAAATTCAAGGCTGATGATTTCTTCGGCGAGCATGTGTTCTTCACTGAATTCAACCCATATGACAATGCTCGTCGTAGAAGGAAGTGTTTCTGGAATGCCAGCCAGGCCAACTTCTATTCCTCGGTACTCTTCGACAAGGACAAAGTCTTCGACCATGAGCACATTCCTCACGTGGACATGGAATCCATGCCTTGCTTCACACAAGTCCTCAGCATGATTCATGATGCAGGTCTGCTTAACTTTTGCACTGACATCGTTGACTGGAATGAAGAGCTAATTCTTCAGTTCTATGTGATGTTGCATATCACTGGTGAAGCAAATGACATCAATACTTGGGTGTTGGACTAGATGACCGAAAACACTCACTACAAGGCACCAGCCTCTGAATTGCTTCGTGCCTTGCCACTCAGTCCTCCACCTGAAGGTGCTCGTTGTCTGTATGATGAGCCTGAACTCACTGCTCACTATATGCAAGTGCTCATAAAGCCGCTGAAGCCTGGTCAAGCCCCAAGGACCAAATTCCTCATGAAGGAATTGCTCTATGTGCCAAGAACCATCTATCGCATACTGACGAAGACTATGAGTCCTATCAAAGGCCATGACTCATCCGATGAAGAAGTTATCAGGATGATGAAGAATATGCTTTTCAACATAATGCATAGCATCCCCATAAACTATCATGATTTCTTCATGAGGACTCTGGCAAATGTTGCACTTTCACCGTTTGAGCTGAAGCCTTATGCTCCATGGATCATGAGATTCCTCAGATCAAGGTCTTCACTCAACTACAAGGCTGATTTTCAGAATCACCTCAGCTACTTGCCCCCTTTTGATGTCCTCAAGCGGACAATTTCCTCATCTGATGAGAAGGGCAAGTCACCAGCCGTTATCGATGAAGGCATTCGTCCATTGGATGGTCAGTTCCACAAAGCTGCATCTTACTCCACCAATGATGACTCTGCCACTCATGATTCTGCTGCCAATGCTACCAAGTCAAGTCCTCAAGCTACTGCTCCTTGTGTGATGACTGGCCGTGAACTACTTATAAGTCTTCACTAGAAGGTGGATCGAAACCACAAATGGGTTAAGCGTCAGTTTGGTTCTATTCTTCACAACATGACCTCTACACATAATGCAGTGAAGAAAAACCATTACTACCTCCATGAAGTATTTGATCGCACCTGGGCTATTCTGTCACATCTATATGGTGAAGAAGATCTGAAGCAAATGGGCTTCAAGGAAGATTTTGACTGGTCTACTCCTCCACCGAAGAAATACAAGAAGGTCAAGGTTCCTCCCTTGGTCGCCAGTTCATATTCTTCATCGCGTGACACGGACGAGTATGAAGACTTGGACGAGACTGTAGCAGGCCCTACATCGACTCAAGACCCCAACAATGCTGGTGCTCCTCCATCTTCATGATATTCTTCAGGGGCGTTAGTCCTCATTTTCAACCCTTTTGGTCATTCAATGACAAAGGGGCAGAAATTTGAGTTAGTCTTCAAGCGGGTCTATCATATATGGGTGTTTTTTGCTAAGTTACAACTCTCGTTCTTCTAATGACTTTGCTGGATCGAGTTGTAATCTTAAACTCTATGGTGGCCTGATACTTTTGATGTGTTCTTCTGCATGCTTATTCCTCATTAATGTTAATGCACGCATGCTGAATTACATCGGTCACCATATTTCATCATGCATTTAAAATTCTTCATATTATATGTCAAATGCGTGTATGAATTACAAGATATAGGGGGAGATCTCCATGATTATACTCTTCAAGTGTGCATTGCTTCAAAAGCAAATTCCTCACTATGCACATCTTCAGGGGGAGTTCTTCTATATCTTGCAATCAAATTCCTCAATATCAGTATTTACACTTCATATGTTTATCCCCGTTTGAAAACTTAACCTATATTGTCACCAATCACCAAAAAGGGGGAGATTGTAAGTGCATCTAGTGCCCCTTAGTGACTTTGGTGTATTGAAGACTTATAGATTAAGGGACTGATGCATTTGTGAGTGTACACAGGTCTATAAGTCTATCAGGAGTTTGATATTTATAGAGAAAGTCGACCCCTAATAATGAAGTTCTTCAACTGAAGACTTTGTATTTCTAAAGACTTTCTGAAGACTTTGAAAGTGAAGAAATTGGTGTGACCTTGAAGACTTGGCAATCATTCGAGGAACATGAAGCATGAAGACTTTTGTTTTTATTGTTTCATTTTCTCTTTCTTGAGTCATAGCAAACACCGTACTGTTAAAGGGGGTCGAGGAAATACTAAGGAAAAATTTCCATGTGATGCTCAACTCAAAATCCTACACCTACCAATCCTTTCGAGTGAAGCCATTGGAAATCTCGCACAGTTCGGTCATATTCTTCAGTGACAGAGACGAAGTTCTTCTGGTCTCTGAGGAATTTGTTTTGACTAAGGAGTTAGGAATTCGCCAGTGTGGATTGCGTACAAAGTGAGGAACATGATAGCCCTGAGGTATTTGAGAGTCAAATATTCTGACCGTTGCTGTGCTACACGCCAGCTTCCCAAAATATCTACCCACCTAACGGTCATATCAGACAAGGGCATTTATGGCTTATCATGTTGGGCTGCTCCCTACGCTATAAATAGCCGCCCCCTACAACCACTAGTTGGTTGGCTGCTCCGAGAGAAACTGACACTTGTTATTTGAGAGCAACCCATCCTCCGAGGACTTTGAGCGAAAATCATCAAGTGAGGAAAACCCAAACCCCAAACCTACAAACCCCAAAGTGATTGAGCATCACTCAAGAGATTGATCCTGTGTGGATCCGATGCTTGTTTCCTTTGAAGACTGTGCTTCTTCCAGACGGTTAGGCGTCAAGGTCTAGAGCATCAAAGAGGAATTGTGGATCGCCGAGTGACCGAGTTTATGAAGGTTCGGAAGTCACCTGAAGACTTACACGAGTGATTGGGTGAGGTCTGTGTGACCTTAGCTCAAGGAGAATACGGTGAGGACTATGTGTCCGGGACTGGGTGTCTTCGAGTTTAAATACTCAACTGCTCCAACCAGATGTACAACTGAGACAGCAGTTGGAACTGGTCTACCAAATCATTGTCTTCACCAAGCTTACTGGTTCTATTTTCTCAACTCTTTAATTTCCTCATCTCTGTTGTTGTGTGCTTGTTCATATCTGTTTGAAGACTTTGACTGAAGACTTTCTCTATTTCCTCAGTTCAATTTCTTCAGTCTGTCCATCTTCATCTTGTGTTATCCTGTGTTTATGCTTTCTGTACTCTGTGCTTGTCTTCATTTCATCATGATGACTATGTGTGTGTTCTGCTATGTTTACTTTTGAGTATTTATTCTTCTGCAAGTAGTTCTTCATTAGGAATTTCCTCACCAGCAAATTCCTAAGTGAAGAATTCATAAAAATCGCCTATTCACCCCCCCTCTAGTCGATATAACGCACTTTTAGGTTTGGCCAAAAAAACGCCCCCTCGCGTTGCGCAAGCTTGTGTTGTAAGCCGTGTTCGGCAGCAGGTGACAAGACGTGCAAGAGGAGGACGAAAGGCCACGCACTCATACGGTTAATAAAAAAATGTTTGCGATTTAATTACCTACTATACCCTTGTCCTAATTTATAAGTAGGATTTAACTAATAAAATATGAATGCATGTCGCCAAAGATTATATAGTTGGATTCATATTTGAACATAGTTTCCAATTATATAATTTCTATAGCATACATTAACATTTTGTTGGTTAAATTTGAGGGCAAATGATGGCAGAGAATATAAAGGGGACTATAGATGAAGACGGAGATAGTAGCACACGGCCGCTCTCTATGCAGCGACACAACTATCGGCCGGCTTGTAGGCGACCATTTCCTGCATGTTCAACTACTCTATGTGTGTGGTTGCTTGCGATTGAGGCTGTTGGGGAACGTAGTAATTCAAAAAAAATCCTACGATCACACAAGATCTATCTAGGAGATGCATAGCAACGAGACGGGAGACAGTGTCCACGTACCCTCATAGACTGAAAGCAGAAGCATTTAGTAACGCGGTTGATGTAGTCGAACCTCTTCACGATTCAACCGATCCAAGTATCGAACGTACGGCACCTCCGTGTTCAGCACACATTCATCACGATGACGTCCCTCGTGCTCTTGATCCAGTTGAGGACGAGGGAGAGTTCCGTCAGCGCGACGGCATGGCAACGGTGATGATGATGTTTGAGTACTGGCGCAGGGCTTCGCCTAAGCACTACGACGATATGACCGAGGTGTTTAAACTATGGAGGGGGCAACGCACATGGCTAAGAGATTGTCTATTGTGCTTTGGGGTTCCCCCTGCCCTCGTATATAAAGGAGGGAGGCAGGAGGTGGCCGGCCTAGAGGGGCAGTGGGGCACGCCAAAGGGGGGAGTCCTACTAGGACTCCCACTCCTAGTAGGAGTCCCCTTTCCTTTTCGGAGTAGGAGATGGGGGAAGGGAAAGAGAGAATGAGAAGGAAAGGGGGTCGCGCCCCCTCCCCTAGTCCAATTCGGTTTGGCTAGGGGGCGCGCACCACCTCCTGGCCGCCGGCTTCCTCTTCCCACTAAGGCCCATGAAGACCCAATACTCTCATGGGGCATTTCGGTAACCTCCGGGTACTCCAGAAAATGTCCGAACCTATCCGAAACCTTTCCAGTGTCCTAACATAACCTTACAATATATAAATCTTTATGTCTCGACCATTTCGAGACTCCTCGTCCTGTCCGTGACCTCATCCGGGACTCCAAACAAACTTCGGTCAACAAATCACATAACTCATAATACAAATCGTCATCAAAGTTAAGCGTGCGGACCCTGCGGGTTCGAGAACTATGTAGACATGATCGAGACACATCTCCGGTCAATAGCCAATAGAGGAACCTGGATGCTCATATTGGTTCCTACATATTCTATGAATATCTTTATCGGTCAAACCGCACAACAACACACGTTGTTCCCTTTGTCATCAGTATGTTACTTGTCCGAGATTCGATCATTGATGTCATCATACCTAGGTCAATCTCGTTACCGGCAAGTCTCTTTACTCGTTTCGTAATGCTTCATCCCGTAACGAACTCATTGGTCACATAGCTCGCAAGGCTTATAGTGATGAGCATTATCGAGAGGGCCTAGAGATACCTCTTCGATACATGGAGTGACAAATCCTATTCTCGATCTATGCCAACCCAACAAACACCTTCGGAGACATCAGTAGAGCATCTTTATAATCACCCAGTTACGTTGTGACATTTGATAGCACATAAGGTGTTCCTCCGGTATTCGGTAGTTGCATAATCTCATAGTCAGAGGAACATGTATAAGTCATGAAGAAAGCAGTAGCAATAAAACTGTAACGATCATAATGCTAAGCTAACGGATGGGTCTTGTCCATCACATCATTCTCCTAATGATGTGAGCCCGTTCATCAAATGACAACACATGTCTATGGTTAGGAAACATAACCATCTTTGATTAACGAGCTAGTCAAGTAGAGGCATACTAGGGACACTATGTATTGTCTATGTATTCACACATGTACTATGTTTCCGGTTAATACGATTCTAGCATGAATAATAAACATTTATCATGATATAAGGAAATAAAAATAACAACTTTATTATTGCCTCTAGGGCATATTTCCTTCAATCTCCCACTTGCACCAGAGTCAATAATCTAGATTACAAAGTAATGATTCTAACACCCATGGAGTCTTGGTGTTGATCATGTTTTGCTCGTGGAAAAGGCTTAGTCAACAGGTCTGCAACATTCAGAACGGTATGTATCTTGCAAATCTCTATGTCTCCCTCCGTGACTTGATGACGAATAGAATTGAAGTGTCCCTTGATGTGTTTGGTTCTCTTGTGAAATATGGATTCCTTTGCCAAGGCAATTGCACCAGAATTGTCACAAAAGATTTTCATGGGACCCGGTGCACTAGGTATAACACCTAGATCGGATATTAACTCTTTCATCCAGACTCCTTCATTTGCTGCTTCCGAAGCAACTATGTACTCTGCTTCACACCTAGATCCCGCCACGATGCTCTGCTTGGAACCGCACCAACTGACAGCTCCACCATTCAATATAAATACGTATCTGGATTGCGACTTAGAGTCAACGGGATCAGTGTCAAAGCTTGCATCGACGTAACCATTTACGACAAGCTCTTTGTCACCTCCATAAATGAGAAATATATCCTTAGTCCTTTTCAGGTATTTCAGGATGTTCTTGACCGATGTCCCGTGCTCCACTCCTGGATTACTTTGGTACCTCCCTGATATACTTATAGCAAGGCACGCATCAGGTCTGGTACACAGCATTGCATACATGATAAAACCAATGGCTGAGGCATAGGGAATGACTTTCATTTTCTCTCTATCTTCTGCAGTGGTCGGGCATTGAGTCTGACTCAACTTCACACCTTGTAACACAGGCAAGAACCCTTTCTTTGACTGATCCATTTTGACCTTCTTCAAAACTTTATCAAGGTAAGTGCTTTGTGAAAGTCCAGTTAAGCGTTTTGATCTATCTCTATTGATCTTGATGACCAATATGTAAGTAGCTTCACCGAGGTCTTTCATTGAAAAATTCTTATTCAAGTATCCCTTTATGCTATCCAGAAATTCTGTATCATTTCCAATCAACAATATTTCATCCACATATAATATTAGAAATGCTACAGAGCTCCCACTCACTTTCTTGTAAATACAGGCTTCTCCAAAAGTCTGTATTAAACCATATGCTTTGATCACACTATCAAAGCGTATATTCCAACTCCGAGAGGCTTCCACTAGTCCATAAATGGATCGCTAGAGCTTGCACACTTTGTTACACCTTTTGGATTGACAAAACCTTCTGGTTGCATCATATACAACTCCTCTTTAAGATATCCATTAAGGAACGCAGTTTTGACATCCATTTGCCAAATTTCATAATCATAAAATGCGGCAATTGCTAACATGATTCAGACAGACTTAAGCATCGCTACGGGTGAGAAGATCTCATCGTAGTCAACTCCTTGAACTTGTCGAAAACCTTTCGCAACAAGTCGAGCTTTGTAGACAGTAACGTTACCATCAGCGTCAGTCTTCTTCTTGAAGATCCACTTATTTTCTATGGCTTGCCGATCATCGGGCAAGTCCACCAAAGTCCACATTTTGTTCTCGTACATGAATCCCATCTCAGATTTCATGGCCTCAAGCCATTTCACTGAATCTGGGCTCATCATCACTTCCTCATAGTTCATAGGTTCATCATGGTCTAGTAACATGACTTCCAGAATAGGATTACCGTACCACTCTGGTGCCGACCGTACTCTGGATGACCTACGGGGTTCGGTAGTAACTTGATCTGAAGTTTCATGATGATCATCATTAGCTTCCTCACTAATTGGTGTAGGAATCACTAGAACTGATTTCTGTGATGAGCTACTTTCCAATTTGGGAGAAGGTACAATTACCTCATCAAGTTCTACTTTCGTCCCACTCACTTCTTTCGAGAGAAACTCCTTTTCTAGAAAGGATCCATTCTTAGCAACGAATATCTTGCCTTCAGATCTGTGATAGAAGGTGTACCCAACAGTTTCCTTTGTGTATCCTATGAAGACGCACTTCTCCGATTTGGGTTCAAGCTTATCAGGTTGAAGCTTTTTCACATAAGCATCACAGCCCCAAACTTTAAGAAATAACAACTTGGGTTTCTTGCCAAACCACAGTTCATATGGTGTCGTCTCAACGGATTTTGATGGTGCCCTATTTAACGTGAATGCAACCCATCTCTAAAGCATAACCCCAAAACGATAGCGGTAAATCAGTAAGAGACATCATAGATCACACCACATCTAATAAAGTACGGTTACGACGTTTGGACACACCATTACGCTATGGTGTTCCAGGTGGCGTGAGTTGCGAAACTATTCCACATTGTTTCAAATGAAGACCAAACTCGTAGCTCAAATATTCGCCTCCACGATCAGATCATAGAAAGTTTGTTTTCTTGTTGTGATGATTTTCCACTTCACTCTGAATTTTTTTGAACTTTTCAAATGTTTCAGACTTATGTTTCATTAAGTAGATATACCTGTATCTCCTCAAATCATCTGTGAAGGTAAGAAAATAACAATACCCGCCATGAGCCTCAACACTCGTTGGACCGCATACATCGGTATGTATTATTTCCAATAAGTCAGTAGCTTGTTCCATTGTTCCGGAGAACGGATTTTAGTCATCTTGCCCATGTGGCATGGTTCGCAAGCACCAAGTGATTCCAAAAACCCATCAGCATGGAGTTTTTTCATGCGCTTTACACCAATATGACCTAAACGGCAGCGCCACAAATAAGTTGCACTATCATTATCAATGTTACATCTTTTGGCTTCAATATTATGAACATGTGTATCACCACGACTGAGATTCAACAAAAATAGATCACTTAACAAGGGTGCAAGACCATAAAAGATATTACTCATATAAATAGAATAGCCATTATTCTCTAATTTAAATGAATAACCATCTCGCATCAAACAAGATCCAGATATAATGTTCATGCTCAACGCTGGCACCAAATAACAATTATTAAGGTCTAAAACTAATCCCGAAGGTAGATGTAGAGGTAGCCTACCGACGGTGATCACATCGACCTTGGAACCATTTCCGACGCCCATCATCACCTCGTCCTTAGCCAATCTTCGTTTAATCCGTAGCCCATGTTTCCAGTTGCAAATATGAGCAATAGAACCAGTATCAAATACCCAGGCGCTACTATGAGTATTAGTAAGGTACAAATCAATAACATGTATATCAAATATACCTTTCACTTTGCCATCCTTCTAATCCGCCAAATACTTGGGGCAGTTCCGCTTCTAGTGACCAGTCCCTTTGCAGTAGAAGCACTCAGTTTCAGGCTTAGGTCCAGACTTCGGCTTCTTCCCTTGAGCAGCAACTTGCTTGCCGATCTTCTTGAAGTTCCCCTTCTTCCCTTTGCCCTTTTTCTTGAAACTAGTGGTCTTGTTAACCATCAACACTTGATGCTCCTTCTTGATTTCTACCTCCGCAGCCTTTAGCATTGCGAAGAGCTTGGGAATCGTTTTCATCATCCCTTGCATATTATAGTTCATCATGAAGCCTTTATAGCTTGGTGGTAGTGATTGAAGAACTATGTCAATGACACTATCATTAGGAAGATTAACTCCCAGCTGAGTCAAGTGGTTATGATACCCAGACATTTTGAGTATATGTTGACTGACAGAACTATTCTCCTCCATCTTACAGCTATAGAACTTGTTGGAGACTTCATGTCTCTCAACTCGAGCATTTGCTTGAAATATTAACTTCAACTCTTGGAACATCTCATATGCTCCATGACGTTCAAAACGTCTTTGAAGTCCCGATACTAAGCCGTAAAGCATGGCACACTAAACTAACGAGTAGTCATCAGCTTTGCTCCGCCGACGTTCATAACGTCTGCAGTTGCTCCTGCAGCAGGCCTTCCACCTAGCGGTGCTTCCAGGACGTAATTCTTCCGTGCAGCAATGAGGATAATCCTCAAGTTAAGGACCTAGTCCATGTAATTGCTACCATCATCTTTCAACTTAGATTTCTCTAGGAACGCATTATAATTCAAGGGAACGGTAGCACGGGTCATTAATCTACAACAACATAGACATGCAAAAACTATCAGGACTAAGTTCATGATAAATTAAAGTTCAATTAATCATATTACTTAAGAATTCCCACTTAGATAGACATCCCTCTAGTCATCTAAATGATCACGTGATCCAAATCAACTAAACCATGTCCGGTCATCACGTGAGATGGAGTAGTTTTCAATGGTGAACTGTTGGGGAACGTTGCATAAAATAAAAAATTTCCAACATTCACCAAGATCAATCTATGAGTTCATCTAGAAACGAGAGAGAGGAGTGCATCTACATACCCTTGTAGATCACGAGCGGAAGCGTTCAAGAGGATGGGGTTGAGGGAGTCGTACTCGTCGTGATCCAAATCACCGGAGATCCTAGCGCCGAACGGATGGCACATCCACGTTCAACACACGTACGGTCAGCATGACGTCTCCTCCTTGTTGATCCAGCAAGGGGGAAGGAGAGGTTGATGAAGATCCAGCAGCACAACAGCGTGGTGGTGGATGCAGCAGGGTTCCGGCAGGGCTTCGCCAAGCGACTACGGGAGGAGGAGGTGTAGCAAGGGGGGTAGGGAGGCGCCAGATGATAGGGTGCGGCTGCCCTCCCAGCCCCCTCTCTTTATATAGGGACCCCAGGGGGGATCCGGCCCTGGAGATGGGATCTCCCAAGGGGGGCGGCGGGTAGGGGGTGGACTGCCCCCCAAGGCAAGTGGAGGCGCCCCCTCCCCTAGGGTTCCCAACCCTAGGCACAGAGGAAGGCCCAGGGGGGTGCACCAGCCCACCAGGGGCTGGTTCCCCTCCCACTTCAGCCCATGGGGCCCTCCGGGATGGGTGGCCCCACCCGGTGGACCCCCGGGACCCTTCCGGTGGTCTCGGTACAATATCGGTGACCCCCGAAACTTTCCCGATGGCCGAAACTCGACTTCCCATATATAATTCTTTACCTCCGGACCATTCCGGAACTCCTCATGACGTCCGAGATCTCATCCGGGACTCCGAACAACTTTCGGTTTGCTGCATACTCATATTCATACAACCCTAGCATCACCGAACCTTAAGTGTGTAGACCCTACGGGTTCGGGAGACATGCAGACATGACCGAGACGGCTCTCCGGTCAATAACCAACAGCGGGATCTAGATACCCATGTTGGCTCCCACATACTCCTCGATAATCTCATCGGATGAACCATGATGTCGAGGATTTAAGCAACCCCGTATACAATTCCCTTTGTCAATCGGTACGTTACTTGCCCGAGATTCGATCGTCGGTATCCCAATACCTCGTTCAATCTCGTTACTGGCAAGTCACTTTACTCGTACCGTAATGCATGATCCCGTGACCAGACACTTTGTCACTTTGAGCTCATTATGATGATGCATTACCGAGTGGGCCCAGAGATACCTCTCCGTCATATGGAGTGACAAATCCCAGTCTCGATCCGTGTCAACCCAACAGACACTTTCGGAGATACCTGTAGTGCACCTTTATAGTCACCCAGTTATGTTGTGATGTTTGGTACACCCAAAGCATTCCTACGGTATCCGGGAGTTACACGATCTCATGGTCTAAGGAAAAGATACTTTACATTGGAAAAGCTCTAGCAAACGAACTACACGATCTTTGTGCTATGCTTAGGATTGGGTCTTGTCCATCACATCATTCTCCTAATGATGTGATCCCGTTATCAATGACATCCAATGTCCATAGTCAGGAAACCATGACTATCTGTTGATCAACAAGCTAGTCAACTAGAGGCTCACTAGGGACATGTTGTGGTCTAAGTATTCACACGTGTATTACGATTTCCGGATAATACAATTATAGCATGAATAAAAGACAATTATCATGAACAAGGAAATATAATAATAATCCTTTTATTATTGCCTCTAGGGCATATTTCCAACAGTCTCCCACTTGCACTAGAGTCAATAATATAGTTACATTGTGATGAATCGAACACCCATAGAGTTCTGGTGTTGATCATGTTTTGCTCACGGAAGAGGTTTAGTCAACGGATCTGCGACATTCGGATCCGTATGTACTTTGCAAATATCTATGTCTCCATCTTGAACATTTTCACGGATGGAGTTGAAACGACGCTTGATGTGCCTGGTCTTCTTGTGAAACCTGGGCTCCTTGGCAAGGGCAATAGCTCCAGTGTTGTCACAGAAGAGAGTGATTGGCCCCGACGCATTGGGTATGACTCCTAGGTCGGTGATGAACTCCTTCATCCATATTGCTTCATGCGCTACCTCCGAGGCTGCCATGTACTCCGCTTCACATGTAGATCCCGCCACGACGCTCGGCTTGCAACTGCACCAGCTTACTGCTCCACGATTCAACATATACACGTATCCGGTTTGTGACTTAGAGTCATCCAGATCTGTGTCGAAGCTAGCGTCGACGTAACCCTTTACGACGAGCTCTTCGTCACCTCCATAAACGAGAAACATGTCCTTTGTCCTTTTTAGGTACTTAAGGATATTTTTGACCGCTGTCTAGTGTTCCTTACTAGGATTACTTTGGTACCTTCCTACCAAACTTACGGCAAGGTTTACATCAGGTCTGGTACACAGCATGGCATACATAATAGATCCTATGGCTGAGGCATAGGGGATGACACTCATCTCTTCTTTATCTTTTGCCGTGGCCGGGCATTGAGCCGAGCTCAATCTCACACCTTGCAATACAGGCAAGAACCCTTTCTTGGACTGATCCATTTTGAACTTCTTCAAAATCTTATCAAGGTATGTGCTTTGTGAAAGACCTATGAGGCGTCTCGACCTATCCATATAGATCTTGATGCCTAATATGTAAGTAGCTTCTCCAAGGTCCTTCATTGAAAAACACTTATTCAAGTAGGCCTTAATGTTGTCCAAAAGTTCTATATCATTTCCCATCAAAAGTATGTCATCTACATATAATATGAGAAATGCTACAGAGCTCCCACTCACTTTCTTGTAAACGCAGGCTTCTCCATAAGTCTGCATAAACCCAAATGCTTTGATCATCTCATCAAAGCGAATGTTCCAACTCTGAGATGCTTGCACCAGCCCATAAATGGATCGCTGGAGCTTGCATACCTTGTTAGCATTCTTAGGATCCACAAAACCCTCCGGCTGCATCATATACAGTTCTTCCTTAAGATAGCCGTTAAGGAATGCCGTTTTGACGTCCATTTTCCCTATCTCATAATCATAGTATGCGGCAACTGCTAACATGATTCGGACGGACTTCAGCTTCGCTACGGGAGAGAAAGTCTCATCGTAGTCAACCCCTTGAACTTGCCGATAACCCTTAGCGACAAGTCGAGCTTTGTAGATGGTAATATTACCATCCGCGTCCGTCTTCTTCTTAAAGATCCATTTGTTTTCTATCACTCGCCGATCATCGGGCAAGTCTGTCAAAGTCCATACTTTGTTTTCATACATGGATTCTATCTCGGATTGCATGGCTTCAAGCCATTTGTTGGAATCTGGGCCCGCCATCGCTTCTTCATAGTTCGAAGGTTCACCGTTGTCTAACAACATGATTTCTAGGACAGGGTTGCCATACCACTCTGGTGTGGAATGTGTCCTTGTGGACCTACGAAGTTCAGTAGCAACTTGATCCGAAGTACCTTGATCATCATCATTAATTTCCTCTCCAGTCGGTGTAGGCACCACAGGAACATTGTTCTGAGCTGCACTACTTTCCGGTTCAAGAGGTAGTACTTCATCGAGTTCTACTTTCCTCCCACTTACTCCTTTCGAGAGAAACTCTTTTTCCAGAAAGGATCTATTCTTGGCAACAAAGATCTTGCCTTCGGATCTAAGGTAGAAGGTATACCCAATGGTTTCCTTAGGGTATCCTATGAAGACGCATTTTTCCGACTTGGGTTCGAGCTTTTCAGGTTGAAGTTTCTTGACATAAGCATCGCATCCCCAAACTTTTAGAAATGATAGCTTAGGTTTCTTCCCAAACCATAATTCATACGGTTTCATCTCAACGGATTTAGATGCAGCCCTATTTAAAGTGAATGTAGCTATCTCTAGAGCGTATCCCCAAAATGATAGCAGTAAATCGGTAAGAGACATCATAGATCGCACCATATCCAATAGAGTGCGATTACGACGTTTGGACACGCCATTACGCTGAGGTGTTCCAGGCGGCATGAGTTGTGAAACGATTCCACATTTTCTTAAGTGCGTACCAAATTCGTGACTTAAATATTCTCCTCCACGATCATATCGTAAGAACTTTATTTTTCGATCACGTTGATTATCTACTTCATTCTGAAATTCCTTGAACTTTTCAAAGGTCTCAGACTTGTGTTTCATCAAGTAGACATACCCATATCTACTTAAGTCATCAGTGAGAGTGAGAACATAACAATATGCTCCGCGAGCCTCAATGCTCATTGGACCACACACATTAGTATGTATGATTTCCAATAAGTTGGTTGCTCGCTCCATTGTTTCGGAGAACGGAGTCTTGGTCATTTTCCCATGAGGCATGGTTCGCATGTGTCAAATGATTCATAATCGAGAGACTCTAAAAGTCCATCAGTATGGAACTTCTTCATGCGCTTGACACCAATGTGACCAAGGCGGCAGTGCCACAAGTATGTGGGACTATCGTTATCAACTTTACATCTTTTGGTATTCACACTATGAATATGTGTAGCATTACGTTCGAGATTCATTAAGAATAAACCATTGACCATCGGGGCATGACCATAAAACATATCTCTCATATAAATAGAACAACCATTATTCTCGGATTTAAATGAGTAGCCATCTCGCATTAAACGAGATCCAGATACAATGTTCATGCTCAAACTTGGCACTAAATAACAATTATTGAGGTTTAAAACTAATCCCGTAGGTAAATGTAGAGGTAGCGTGCCGGCGGCGATCACATCGAACTTGGAACCATTCCCGATGTGCATCGTCACCTCGTCCTTCGCCAGTCTCCGCTTATTCCACAGCTCCTGCTGTGAGTTACAAATGTGAGCAACGGCGCCGGTATCAAATACCCAGGAGTTACTACGAGTACTGGTAAGGTACACATCAATTACATGTATATCAAATATACCTTTAGTGTTGTTGGCCTTCTTGTCCGCTAAGTATTTGGGGCAGTTCCGCTTCCAGTGACCCTTCCCTTTGCAATAAAAGCACTCAGTCTTAGGCTTGGGTCCATTCTTTGACTTCTTCCCGGTAACTGGCTTACCGGGCGCGGCAACATCCTTGCCGTCCTTCTTGAAGTTCTTCTTACCCTTGCCCTTCTTGAACTTGGTGGTTTTATTGACCATCAACACTTGATGTTATTTCTTGATCTCTACCTCTGACGACTTCAGCATTGAAAATACTTCAGGAATGGTTTTCTCCATCCCCTGCATATTGTAGTTCATCACAAAGCTCTTGTAGCTTGGTGGGAGCGACTGAAGGATTCTGTCAATGACCGCCTCGTCCGGGAGGTTAATGTCCAGCTGGAACAGGCGGTTGTGCAACCCAGACATTTTGAGTATGTGCTCACTGACAGAACTATTTTCCTCCATCTTACAACTATAGAACTTGTCGGAGACTTCATATCTCTCGACACGGGCATGAGCTTGGAAAACCATTTTCAGCTCCTCGAACATCTCATATGCTCCGTGTTGCTCAAAACGCTTTTGGAGCCCAGGTTCTAAGCTGTAAAGCATGCCGCACTGAACGAGGGAGTAATCATCAGCACGTGACTGCCAAGCGTTCATAACGTCTTGGTTCTCTGGGATGAATGCTTAACCAAGCGGTCCTTCTAGGACATATGCTTTCTTGGCAGCTATGAGGATGATCCTCGGGTTCCGGACCCAGTCCGTATAGTTGTTGCCATCATCTTTCAGCTTGGTTTTTTCTAGGAACGCGTTGAAGTTCATGTTGACATGAGCGTTGGCCATTTGATCTACAAGACATATTTTGCAAAGATTTTAGACTAAGTTCATGATAATTAAGTTCATCTAATCAAATTATTTAATGAACTCCCACTCGGATTTGACATCCCTCTAGTCATCTAAGTGTTACATGATCCGAGTCGACTAGGCCGTGTCCGATCATCACGTGAGACGGACTAGTCATCATCGGTGAACATCTCCATGTTGATCGTATCTTCCATACGACTCATGTTCGACCTTTCGGTCTCTGTGTTCCGAGGCCATGTCTGTACATGCTAGGCTCGTCAAGTTAACCTAAGTGTTTTTGCATGTGTAAAACTGTCTTACACCCGTTGTATGTGAACGTAAGAATCTATCACACCCGATCATCACGTGGTGCTTCGAAACGATGAACTTTAGCAACGGCGCACAGTTAGGGGGAACACTTTCTTGAAATTGTTATGAGGGATTATCTTATTTACTACCGTCGTTCTAAGTAAACAAGATGCATAAACATAATAAACATCACATGCAATTATATAGTAGTGACATGATATGGCCAATATCATATAGCTCCTTTGATCTCCATCTTCGGGGCTCCATGATCATCTTCGTCACCGGCATGACACCATGATCTCCATCATCGTGTCTCCATGAAGTTTCTCTCCAACTATTACTTCTACTACTATGGCTAACGGTTTAGCAATAAAGTAAAGTAATTACATGGCGTTAAATCATTGACACGCAGGTCATACAATAATTAAGACAACTCCTATGGCTCCTGCCGGTTGTCATACTCATCGACATGCAAGTCGTGATTCCTATTACAAGAACATGATCTCATACATCACAATATATCATTCATCATTCATCACAACTTTTGGCCATATCACATCACAAAGCAATTGCTGCAAAAACAAGTTAGACGTCCTCTAATTGTTGTTGCATCTTTTACGTGGCTGCAATAGGGTTCTAGCAAGAACGTTTTCTTACCTACGAATAACCACAACGTGATTTGTCAACTTCTATTTACCCTTCATAAGGACCCTTTTTCATCGAATCCGCTCCAACTAAAGTGGGAGAGACAGACACCCGCTAGCCACCTTATGCAACTAGTGCATGTCAGTCGGTGGAACCTGTCTCACGTAAGCGTACGTGTAAGGTCGGTCCGGGCCGCTTCATCCCACAATACCGCTGAAGCAAAATAAGACTAGTAGTGGCAAGAAAGTTGACAACATCTACGCCCACAACAGATTTGTGTTCTATTCGTGCAATAGAGAACTACGCATAGACCTAGCTCATGATGCCACTGTTGGTGAACGTTGCATAAAATAAAAAATTCCTACATTCACTAAGATCAATCTATGAGTTCATCTAGCAACGAGAGAGAGGAGTGCATCTACATACCCTTGTAGATTGTGAGCGGAAGCGTTCAAGAGAACGGGGTTGAGGGAGTCGTACTCGTCGTGAATCACCGGAGATCCTAGCGCCGAACGGACGGCACCTCCGCATTCAACACACGTACGGTCAGCATGGCGTCTCCTCCTTCTTGATCCAGCAAGGGGGAAGGAGAGGTTGATGAAGATCCAGCAGCACGACGGCGTGGTGGTGGATGCAGCAGGGTTCCAACAGGGCTTCGCCAAGCGACTACGGGAGGAGGAGGTGTAGCAAGGGGGGTAGGGAGGCGCCAGATGATAGGGTGTGGCTGCCCTCCCACCCCCTCTCTTTATATAGGGACCCTAGGGGGGCGCCGGCCCTGGAGATGGGATCTCCCAAGGGGGGCGGCGGCCAGGTGGGTGGAGTGCCCCCCAAGGCAAGTGGAGGCGCCCCCTCCCCTAGGGTTCCCAACCCTAGGCGCAGAGGGGGGGCCAGGGGGGTGCACCAGCCCACCAGGGGATGGTTACCCTCCCACTTCAGCCCATGGGGCCCTCCGGGATGGGTGGCCCCACCAGGTGGACCCCCGGGACCCATCCGGTGGTCCCGGTACAATACCGGTGACCCCCGAAACTTTCCCGATGGCCGAAACTCGACTTCCCATATATAATTCTTTACCTCTGGACCATTCTGGAACTCCTCGTGATGTCCGGGATCTCATTGGAGACTCCGAACAACTTTCGGTTTGCTGCATACTCATATTCATACAACCCTAGCATCATCGAACCTTAAGTGTGTAGACCCTACGGGTTCGGGAGACATGCAGACATGATCGAGACGGCTCTCCGGTCAATAACCAACAGCGGGATGTGGATACCCATGTTGGCTCCCACATACTCCTCGATGATCTCATCGGATGAACCACGATGTCGAGGATTTAAGCAACCCCGTATACAATTCCCTTTGTCAATCGGTACGTTACTTGCCCGAGATTCGATCGTCGGTATCCCAATACCTCGTTCAATCTTGTTACCGGCAAGTCACTTTACTCGTACTGTAATGCATGATCCCGTGACCAGACACTTGGTCACTCTGAGCTCATTATGATGATGCATTACCGAGTGGGCCCAGAGATACCTCTCCGTCATACGGAATGACAAATCCCAGTCTCGGTCCGTGTCAACCCAACAGACACTTTCGGAGATACCTGTAGTGCACCTTTATAGTCACCCAGTTACGTTGTGACGTTTGGTACACCCAAAGCACTCCTACGGTACCCGGGAGTTACATGATCTCATGGTCTAAGGAAAAGATACTTGACATTGGAAAAGTTCTAGCAAACGAACTACATGATCTTTGTGCTATCCTTAGGATTGGGTCTTGTCCATCACATCATTCTCCTAATGATGTGATCCCGTTATCAATGACATCCAATGTCCATAGTCAGGAAACCATGACTATCTGTTGATCAACGAGCTAGTCAACTAGAGGCTCACTAGGGACATGTTGTGGTCTAAGTATTCACACGTGTATTACGATTTCCGAATAATACAATTATAGCATGAATAAAAGACAATTATCATGAACAAGGAAATATAATAATAGTCCTTTTATTATTGCCTCTAGGGCATATTTCCAACATGAACATCACTATGTTAATCATATCTACTATATGATTCACATTCGACCTTTCGGTCTCAGTGTTCCGAGGCCATATTTGCATATGCTAGGCACGTCAAGTTTAACCCAAGTATTCTACATGTGCAAAACTGGCTTGCACCCATTGTATGTGAACGTAGAGCTTATCACACCTGATCATCACGTGGTGTCTCGGCATGACAAACTGTAGCAATGGTGCATACTCAGGGAGAACACTTATACCTTTAAATTTAGTAAGGGATCATCTTATAATGTCACCACCATACTAAGCAAAACAAGATGCATAAAAGATAAACATCACATGCAATCAAAATATGTGACATGATATGGCCATCATCATCTTGTGCTCACGATCTCCAGCACCGAAGCATCGTCATGATCTCCATCGTCACCGGCTTGACACATTGATCTCCGTCGTAGCATCATTGTCGTCTCGCCAACTATTTCTTCTACGACTATCGCTACCGCTTAGTGATAAAGTAAAGCGATTACATGGCAATTGCATTTCATACAATAAAGCTACAACCATATGGCTCCTACCAGTTGCCGATGACTATGTTACAAAACATGATCATCTCATACAACAATTTATATCACAACATGTCTTGACCATATCAAATCACAACAAGCCCTGCAAAAACAAGTTAGACGTCCTCTACTTTGTTGTTGCAAGTTTTATGTGGCTGCTATGGGCTTCTAGCAAGAACTGTTCTTACCTACGCATCAAAACCACAACAATTTTTCATCAAGTGTGTCGTTTTAACCTTCAACAAGGAACGACCGTAGTGTAACTCGATTCAACTAAAGTTGGAGAAACAGACACCCGCCAACCACCTATGTGCAAAGCACGTCGGTAGAACCAGTCTCATGAATGTGGTCATGTAATGTCGGTTCGGGCCGCTTCATCCAACAATACCGCCGAATCAAAGTAAGACATTATTGGTAAGCAGTATGACTATTATCGCCCACAACTCTTTGTGTTATACTCGTGCATATATCATCTACGCATAAACCTGGCTCTGATACCACTGTTGGGGAACGTAGTAATTCAAAAAAATTCCTACGATCATGCAAGATCTATCTAGGAGATACATAGAAACAAGATGGGAGAGTGTGTCCATGTACCCTCGTAGACCGAAAGCTGAAGCGTTTAGTAATGTGGTTGATGTAGTAGAACGTCTTCACGATTCAACTGATCCAAGTACCAAATGTACGGCACCTCCATGTTCAGCACACGTTCAGCACGATGACGTCCCTCGTGCTCTTAATCCAGTTGAGAACGAGGGAGAGTTCTGCGAGCACGACGGCGTGGCGATGGTGATGATGATGTTACCGGCGTAGGGCTTCGCCTAAGCACTATGACGATATGACCAAGGTGTTTAAACTGTGGAGGGGGCACCGCACACGGCTAAGAGATTGTCTATTGTGCTTTGGGGTGCCCCCCGCCCCCGTATATAAAGGAGGGAGGGAGGAGGCGACTGGCCTAGAGAGGCGCGCCAAAGGGGGGAGTGCTACTAGGACTCCCAGTCCTAGTAGGAGTCCCCTTTCCTTTCCGGAGTAGGAGAAGGGGGAAGGGAAAGGGAGAGGGAGAAGGAAAGGGGGACGCGCCCCTCCCCTAGTCCAATTCGTTTTGGCTAGCGGGGCATGCACCACCTCCTGGCCGCCAGCCTCCTCTTCCCACTAAGGCCATGAAGGCCCAATACTCTCCCGGGGGGTTCCGGTAACCTCCTTGTACTCCGGAAAATGACCGAAGCTATCGAAAACCTTTTCGGTGTCCTAACATAACCTTCCAATATATCAATCTTTATGTCTCGAACATTTCGAGACTCCTCGTCATGTCTGTGATCTCATCCGGGACTCCAAACAAACTTTGGTCATCAAATCACATAACTCATAATACAAATCGTCATCAAAGTTAAGCGTGCGGACCCTGCGGGTTCGAGAACTATGTAGACATGATCGAGACACATCTCCGGTCAATAGCCAATAGAGGAACCTGGATGCTCATATTGGTTCCTACATATTCTATGAATATCTTTATCGGTCAAACCGCACAACAACATACGTTGTTCCCTTTGTCATCGGTATGTTACTTGCCCGAGATTCAATCATCGGTATCATCATACCTAGTTCAATCTCGTTACCGGCAAGTATCTTTACTTTTTCCGTAATGCTTCATCCCGTAACCAACTCATTGGTCACATTGCTTGCAAGGCTTACAGTGATGAGCATTACCGAGAGGGCCCAGAGATACCTCTCCGATAAACGGAGTGATAAATCCTATTCAAGATCTATGCCAACCCAACAAACACCTTCAGAGACATCTGTAGAGCATCTTTATAATCACCCAGTTACGTTGTGACATTTGATAGCACACAAGGTGTTCCTCCGGTATTCGGGAGTTGCATAATCTCATAGTCAGAGGAACATGTATAAGTCATGAAGAAAGCAGTAGCAATAAAACCGTAACGATGATAATGCTAAGCTAATGGATGGATCTTGTCCATCACATTATTCTCCTAATGATGTGATCACGTTCATCAAATGACAACACATGTCTATGGTTAGGAAACATAACCATCTTTGATTAACGAGCTAGTCAAGTAGAGGCATACTAGGGACACTATGTATTGTCTATGTATTCACACATGTACTAAGTTTCCGGTTAATACAATTCTAGCATGAATAATAAACATTTATCATGATATAAGGAAATATAAATAACAACTATATTTGTAACATCCCAAATTTTCAATTTGGAATGTTATATATTAGATCATCATTACTGTAGCGACCAGACCTCAAACAGTCTGATCTCTGTGCTTTAGTGTCATCCCTGGATCAGTAATGCTGACACGCACACTACTTGAAGGATTTATAACAGAGTAGCAATCACACACTTATTACATTGAATGTCTCAAAAGAGAGCTTATTACAATAAATATGGCTTAAGGCCATCTAATAACAATAACAGTGGAAGGCTTGGAAGATAAGTGAGTCCATCAACTCCAACGGCATCACTGAGTATAAGACCACGACCTAAGGCACCTTACTCGTCGTCTGAAAAGTCTGCAACATGAACGTTGCAGCCCGGAAACGGGTCAGCACATGGAATATGCTCGCAATGTAACACATAGAGAGTAATGAACAGAATAATGCTATTCTACATGCATATATGGCTGGTGGAAAGCTCTATGGTTACAGTTTTGCATAAAGCCAATTTTTCCCTACTGCAAAGGAATAAATTTTATTTAACTATCATGGTGGTTGTTAAACATTGAGAACATTCACCCAACTCAATCCCAATTAAGAATCATCATTAAACCCAACAAAATTAATTAAAGTAACATGATGAGATTCACATGATAATCCAAGTACTAGATACTCAAAACGTCCATAACCAGGGACACGGCTAACCATGATTAGTTTATACACTCTGCAGAGGTTTGCGCACTTTTTTCCACAAGACTCGATCTCCTCCGTTGGAATTCTCGCACTACGTGGTGTTTGAGAAAACGGATGACCGAGACATAGCCTTTCAGAAGTGTTTGCACCTTACGATCGGGTAGACAGTTACACCTACTCTCCCCTACATCTCCTGGTCTACCACTGTAAGAGTTCACACAACTTAATCAACTATGCTAGAGCCCCTAGTAGCTTGTGGCTGCACACGAAAGTTTCTAGCATGAATAATCTCATGATCCCTTTGAGCCTGGGTGGCGGTCCATAAAGAAAAACAGGCAATCATTCAGCTGCCTCAGTCCACCCAGATGTGAGTTTAAGTTGCCACCTTAAGTAAACCATTAAATAACAATCTCACATATGTCATGAAAGCACTCACCCAATCCACGTCTACTAGCATAGCATGGCAATATAAGCAAACGTAGAAGTAACTCCCAAGGGTTTGATAATAAAACAGGTAATAGGTACTACCTCATCTACTTCCCAAAACCCACATATTAATCAGATCCTATTCATGCAATTGTTTGAGGATTGATCTAATGCAATAAAACTGGGTAGTAAAGAGGTATGATCAAAGTGTTACTTGCCTTGCTGGTGATCCGTGAAACCTAGAGATTCGAAGTAGCAAGCGGCACACTCCGGGTACTCTATCGCAAACAAACAAGCATACAATAAGTACTCATCTAATGCACCAAGTAAAACTCAAATAAAAGATCTAACTAGAAAGTTCAACTTAAGAACTCTGGTTTGCAAAAAGAATCAAATCAAACGAAGCAACGAAAGTCAAACGACGAAAGAAAGAAACTTCATTTACTAATCTGGACCTAAGTCCAAATTTTATAGTAGCAAAAACTTATTTGAGTTGGTTAAACGGATAGAGGGTTTTGAGACGAAACTCTAGGCGCTTGAATCGCCTGATTCTGATAAACGATCAAAGAGTTAAACTAAAATGAAAATCGAATCAGAAATCGCGATCTGGAATAATCGCGGAAAATCCTGAAAAAAGACTGATGAACAGTCTAACGAACGGACGTTCATTGACTGCAACTAAACGATGAACTCATCCGTTAAAACGAAGAACGAGCGAATGCTCGCTAAATAAATAAACTGGAAAAAAAATTTAAAAAAACGATCTAAAAAAACCTAGGGTTTTCTAAAAAAACAAATCGGTTTTCTATAGAAAAACCGGCGGCGGCGAGTGGCTACCTCGGCTCGGGGCTCCGGCGAAGTCCCGCGGCTCCGGCGGGGTCCGGTGGGGCGGCGGGGCTCCTGGCGGCGGCAGGAGGCAGCGGCGAACGGCGGCGGCGGCGGCGCGAACGGCGGTGGCGGGAGGCGGGGTGGTACAGGTGGCGGGGTGGGGCTGGCGGCGGCGGTATTTATAGGAGGGGGGCGGCGTCCGGCTTGGGGAAGGGGGCGCCGGGTCCGGGTCGGCCTTGGAAGGTGTGCCCTGGCCGGACTCGATGGCGGCGGCGGGGAGGACTCCCCTCCCGCGGGGAAGGCGGCGGCGGCGAGGGCCTGGCCTGGCTTGGTTGGGCCTTCGGCCCAGTCGGCGCGCGGAACTTTTTTTTAAAAAAACCAACGAAATTAAGAAAATTTTAGAAAATAAAATAAAATTCTAAAAATGCCAAAATAAATTTTCACCGTCTAAATAAAATATTTAAAACAAGATGAACATTTTCTTGGCCCTAAAATGCAGTTTTGAAAAACATGCAATTTTCCTAAATTCAAATAAAATGGCGAAAACCTCCGAAATAAAATCTTATTTGATTTTATCATTATATCCTCAATATTTCTTTATTTCGGGAAAGTCATTTTATTCCCTCTCTCATATTTTTATAATAGAAATATTTGAAAATAAAATAATAAAAATCAAATGATCCTATTTTCTAAATTTGAGAAAAACTCAAATATGAAAATAACGAAATTCCCAACTCTCTCTGAGGGTCCTTGAGTTGCGTAAAATTGATCAAGCCAAAAAGCAATAAAATATGATATCTAAAGATGATCTAATGTATAACATTCGAAATTGAAAATTTGGGATGTTACAAACCTAACCCCCTTAAGATGAATCTCGCCCTCGAGATTCGGGTTGGCTAGAAAATAGGTGAGGATGGTCCTTCAGCAGTTCTTCCTCTCTCTCCCAGGTGGCTTCATGCTCGGTGTGGTGGCTCCACTAAACTTTGCAAAACTTGATAACCTTGCTGCGGGTGACTCGACTGGCATACTCGAGAATTTTGACTGGTTTCTCCTCATAGGTTAAATCACTATCCAACTGAATCGCTTCCAGCGGCACTGTATCTCTCAGCGGTATAACAGCCATCTCTGCATGGCACTTCTTCAACTGGGAAACATGGAACACATCATGAGCTCCTGACAATCCTTCGGGCAATTCCAACTTGTAAGCAACTTCTCCCATACGCTCCAAAACTTTATATGGTCCCACAAAACGTGGCGCTAACTTTCCCTTAACTCCAAAATGCTTAACTCCTCGAAGCGGGGATACACGAAGATAAACTATGTCTCTGACTTCGTAAGCTGTCTCCTTGCGTTTAGAATCTGCATAGCTCTTCTGCCTGGACTGGGCTACCTTGAGCCTATCGCGAATCAACTTCACCTTCTGTTCAGACTCCTTAATCAAATCTAGTCCAAAAACTGGCGATCTCCAACTTCATCCCACAACAATGGGGTCCTGCACCTTCTTCCATACAAGGCTTCGAAAGGGGCCATCTTCAAACTGGATTGATAACTATTATTGTAAGAGAACTCTGCATATGGCAAATTATCATCCCAACTAGATCCATAATCTAGCGCACAAGTTCTCAGCATATCCTCCAAAATATGATTAAATCTCTCGGTCTGTCCATCTGTCTGTGGATGAAAGGCTATACTGAACTATAGCCTGGTACCCAAAGTTTCGTGCAACTGATTCCAGAACTTTGAGGTAAACTGGGTTCCTCTATCTGATACAATGCTCCTCGGAACTCCATGCAGACATACGATCATGGTCATGTATATCTTAGCCAACTTAGAACTGGTGTAAGTGCTCTTTACTGGGATGAAATGTGCTACCTTCGTCAAACGATCGACTACAACCCATATCGAGTCATAGCCTGAACGAGTCATGGGCAATCCTGTGATAAATCCATGCCCATCTTATCCCACTTCCATTCGGGTATCGGCAATGGTTGTAGCAATCCTGCTGGCTTCTGATGTTCTGCCTTCACTCTTTGACATACATCACAAACTGCTACATATTCTGCAATATCTTTCTTCATTCTGGTCCACCAGAAAGTGTCCTTCAAATCCAGATACATCTTGGTATTCCCTAGGTGAATCGAATACGGCGAATCATGGGCCTCTTGCAGAATCAACTTCCTGATCTCCGGGTCATTAGGCACATAAACGCGGTCCTCAAAACATAGGGTATCATGCTCATCCTCACGAAATCCCTTAGCTTTTCCTTTGCTCAACTTCTCCTTTATCCCGGCAATCTCCTTGTCTGTCTTCTGAGCTTCTCTGATCTTGTCCATCAAAGTAGACTGAATATCCAACACTACAACATAGCCTCTCAGAACTATCTCCAAACATAGCTCACGAAGATCCTCGGCTAATTCCTTCGGTAACTCTTTGGTCAAGAGTGTGTTGACATGGCTCTTGCGGCTCAACGCATCGGCTACTATGTTAGCCTTTCCGGGGTGATAATGCAATCTCATATCATAATCCTTGATGAGCTCCAACCATCTCCTTTGCCTGAGATTCAACTCCTTCTGTGTGAAAATGTACTTCAAACTCTTATGATCCGTGTACACCTCACAATGATTTCCGATGAGAAAATGTATCCAAGTCTTCAATGCATGCACAACGGCTGCTAACTCCAAATCATGTGTAGCATAATTCAACTCATGGGGCTTAAGATCTCGTGAGGCGTATGAAACAACTCTTCCCTCCTGCATCAATACTGCTCCAAGTCCTCGACGTGAAGCATCGCAATACACCCATAATCCTTGCGCTGATCTAGCAGAATCAACACGGGTGATGTAACCAAACGTTTCTTCAACTCCTGGAAGCTGGCCTCACATTCCTCAGTCCATTTGAACTTGGTGTCCTTCTTCAACAACTCCGTCATGGGCTTTGCAATTTTCGAGAAATTCTCAATGAACCTCCGGTAGTATCCTGCAAGTCCAAGAAAAATTCGGATCTCTCCAACTCTTGTTGGTGCTTCCCAATTTGTCACAGTGACAACTTTGGTGGGGCCTACTGCTATTCCTTCTCCGGATATAACATGTACGAGGAATCCAACTTCCTTCAACCAGAATTCGCACTTGCTGAACTTGGCATATAACTGATGTTCTCTGAGCTTCCCAAGTACCAAACGCAAATGCTCCTCATGCTCCTCTTCATTCTTAGAATTGACCAAAATGTCATCAATGAACACCACGATGAACTTATCCAGAAACTCCATAAACACCTTTTTCATCATGTTCATGAAATAGGCAGATGCGTTAGTCAGACCAAATGACATAATGGTATACTCATATAGCCTATACCTGGTGGTAAAAGTTGTCTTCGGTATATCCTGCTCTCGAATTTTCAACTGGTGGTATCTTGATTGCACATCGATCTTGGAAAATACCTTAGCTCCTTGCAACTGGTCAAAAAATCGTTGATCATCGGCAACGGGTACTTGTTCTTGATTGTCACTTCATTCAATCCTCGATAATCAACAACCATCCTCAATGATCCATCCTTCTTCTCCACTAGAAGCACTGGCGATCCCCAAGGTGAAGAACTTGGGCGAATATAGCCTTTATCCAGTAACTCCTTAATCAGCTTCTTAATTTCCTCCAAATCTTGTGCGGTCATCATGTACGGTCTCTTAGATATTGGCCCTGTGCCTGGCAACAGCTCAACCAAAAATTCAATGTCTCTATCCGGTGGCATGCCTAGCAACTCATCCGGAAATACATCGGGGAAATCCTTCACCACTGGTACTTCCTCCTGCACAACTCCTGATAAGGAATTTACTTGGGTCCTCTTCGGCTCATGCCATGATACATACTTGATCCTTCTCCCTTCTGGGGTGGTAAGCAAAATCGACTTACTGGCGCAATCGATGTTTCCTCCATACATCGATAGCCAATCCATACCCAGAATCACATCCAAACCTTGAGATTCCAAAATGATTAAGTCCGAGGGGAAAACATGCCTTCCTATACTCAATGGCACTTGAAAACATCCTCGACTGGCCATATACTCCGCTCCTGGCGAGCTTACTAGCATAGGTGTTCTAAGAACCTTGGTGGGCAGTTTATATTTATCCACAAATCCCCTTGATATGTATGAATGCGATGCACCAGTATCAAAAAGAACGAGTGCAGCAAATGACTTAACCAAAAACTTACCTATTACTGCATCTGGCTAAGCTTCAACCTCCTCCACGTTAACCTGGTTCACCTGTCCCCTGTTGAAAGGGTTCGGATTCTTCCCAGATATTTCATTGCCATTTCCATTCTTAGATTTAGGACATTCATTGGCATAATGTTCAGTCTTCTGGCACTTGTAGCAAGTGACTTGGCTCAGATCTCTCTTGGCTGGGGTGGATGGGTTGGTACGGTTCTGGCCATTGCTTCCTCCATTCCCATTACCATTTTTGGGGCCACTATGATCATGCGAGCTCCCTCCTCCATGGGTATTCTGAAAATGTCCTCCCGAATTCGGGGTAAAACGGGGCTTCTGCTGAGCTCCAGAATTGTACTTCCCTTGTCCATACTTCCTCTTTCGGTTGTCAATCTGCTGCTGTTTCCCTTCAATCATGAGAGCTTATCTACCAACTCCTGGTAGTTGTTGAAGGTTGCTATCATCAACTGCATGCTCAGCTCATCATTCAGTCCTTCCAGAAACTTCTCCTGCTTAGCTGCATCCGTAGCAACGTCATCTGGGGCATAACGTGCTAGCTTACAAAAGTCATCCACATACTGGCCAACAATATGTCCTCCTTGGCGCAAGTTGCGAAACTCACGCTTCTTCATGGCCATAGCTCCTGCTAAACATGGGCAGTACGGAAAGCCTGCCGGAACTGGTCCCATGTGACAGTGTCGATAGGATAAGTGGCTGTGAAATTCTCCCACATGATGTTGCGCGTCCATCTAGCTGATGTGCGGCAAAACGCACCTTTTCCGCATCTGTGCATCCTGCAGTGGTCAACTCCCTTCCCGTCTTGTGGAGCCAATCATCTGCAACTATCAGCTCGGTGCTACTGGAGAACACCAGCGGATTCAGTCTTAGGAAACGGGTTAAGTGATCAACAGGTGGTGGTGGCGGTGGTTTGTTGTTGTTGTTGTTCCCCTGATTCTGATTTGGACTAGAAGTTGCATCAATGCATTCTGCTGCGGGGTCAACTGAGTAAGCTCCGGTGGGAAAGCAAATCCATTGTCACGTCTCGGAGGCATCTGAGGGTTTAGAAAGGATAAGAATACAGAATAGAATGAGGTCTAGAGAGAAATCACTACCCATATGCACATGAGACAAAAGCAAACAATTTCACTTCAATCAAATCAAACAAGGGCATACAACGGTCTAACTATCTTTACAAAAGTGCTCGGACTATACTATATACATGGGGGAATACTACTACTGTTATGGTGGTCGACTAGAAAAATTGATCGGTCGAAGACTCCACGATACCTGTTCTAGCTTCATCATCATAGTCATCATCGCTATCATCTGGGTCTGAGTCAGTGTCGTCGATGATGATGTAGTTCTCTGGACAAGTACAATCATCGTCTTCTCCCGTAGTCGCGGGAAATCCCATGAGTACTTTTAGCTTCTTCTTCAGATCATCGTTCTTCTCCACAAGCATTGTTATTTCCTCCTCATATCCATCGCATGTAGACTTGAGTTCTTCCTCCAGTTCCATGATCTTGGTCATAGCCTTCTTCAGATCTATCATGCCTGCGCACATCTGGTTCTCCTGGCGATGAATGTGCTGGTTTAGCTCCTGGATGAAAGTTGTGATTGATCTGTCCTTCCTGGTACTGATCATCTCCCATTGCTCATCTCGGCGCCCACAAATCTGATAAATAGTATCCTTGAGATCCTTGTGGTAAACTTCTCCAATGCATCCCATTGTAATGTGGGCTGCCATGCTCTTTCCTAGACTCCAGGTTGGTGCATCAAAGGAAAACTCTATGGGCTCATTGACGGGCATGAACGTCCTTCCTGGAACTTGAACTTGAATCATCCAACGCTCCTCTTCTGGTAAAGTGGAGATTTAGGTCCCGGTAAAGCTTGGTACTCCAATGTTCAGGTATCTAGTAACTTCCTTCAAGTGGTGTCCAAAGGGTGTATCTTCATCCGGTTGTGTGAACTTGGTCCTTGCATCCGCCATCCTAAAAGAGTAGAAAAGATGAGGAGTCAAAAATGAGAAGAGTGAGTAGTGATCTAGGGCCTTTAGCTTAGTGGTCGTGTCCTACAATCAACGTGTGCTGTAATACCATCTTGTAGCGACCAGACCTCAAACAGTCTGATCTCTGTGCTTTAGTGTCATCCCTGGATCAGTCATGCTGACACGCACAGTACTTGAAGGATTTATAACAGAGTAGCAATCACACACTTATTACATCGAATGTCTCAAAATAGAGCTTATTACAATAAATATGGCTTAAGGCCATCTAATAACGATAACATTGGAAGGCTTGGAAGATAAGCGAGTCCATCAACTCCAACAGCATCACTGAGTATTAGACCACGACCTAAGGCACCTTACTCGTCGTCTGAAAAGTCTACAACATGAACGTTGCAGCCCGGAAAAGGGTCAGCACATGGAATATGCTGGCAATGTAACACATAGAGAGTAATGAACATAATAATGCTATTCTACATGCATATATGGTTGGTGGAAAGCTCTATGGTTACAGTTTTGCATAAAGCCAATTTTTCCCTACTGCAAAGGAATAAATTTTATTTAACTATCATGGTGGTTGTTAAACATTGAGAAGGTTCACCCAACTCAATCCCAATTAAGCATCATCTTTAAACCCAACAAAATTAATTAAAGTAACATGATGAGATTCACATGATAATCCAAGTACTAGATACTCAAAACGTCCATAACCGGGGACACGGCTAACCATGATTAGTTTATACACTCTGCAGAGGTTTGCACACTTTTCCCCACAAGACTCAATCTCCTCCATTGGAATTCTCGCACTACATGGTGTTTGAGAAAATGGATGACCGAGACATAGCCTTTCAGAAGTGTTTGCACCTTACGATCGGGTAGACAGCTACACCTACTTTCCCCTACATCTGCTAGTCTACCACTGTAAGAGTTCACACAACTTAATCAACTATGCTAGAGCCCATAGTAGCTTGTGGCTGCAGATGGAAGTTTCTAGCATGAATAACCTCATGATCCCTTTGAGCCTGGGTGGCGGTCCATAAAGAAAAACAGGCAATCACTAGAATCCCAGGTGCCTCAATCCACCCAGATGTGAGTTTAAGTTGCCACCTTAAGTAAACCATTAAATAACAATCTCACATCTGTCAAGAAATCACTCACCCAATCCACGTCTACTAGTATAGCATGGGAATATAAGCAAACGTAGAAGTAACTCCCAAGGGTTTGATAATAAAACAGGTAATAGGTACTACCTCATCTACTTCCCAAAACCCACATATTAATCAGATCCTATTCATGCAATTGTTTGAGGATTGATCTAATGCAATAAAACTGGGTAGTAAAGAGGTATGATCAAAGTGTTACTTGCCTTGCTGATGATCCGTGAAACCTAGAGATTCGAAGTAGCAAGCGGCGCACTCCGGGTACTCTATCGCAAACAAACAAGCATACAATAAGTAATCATCTAATGCACAGGTAAAACTCAAATAAAAGATCTAACCAGAAATTTCAACTTAAGAACTCTGGTTTGCAAAAAGAATCAAATCAAACGAAGCAACGAAAGTCAAACGGCGAAAGAAACAAGCTTCGTTTACTAATCTGGACCTAAGTCAAAATTTTACAGTAGCAAAAACTTATTTGAGTTGGTTAAACGGATAGAGGGTTTCCAGACGAAACTCTAGGCGCTTGAATCGCCTGATTCCGATAAACGAGCGAAGAGTTAAACTAAAACGAAAATCAGATCAGAAATCACGATCTGGAATAATTGCGGAAAATCAAAAAAAACTAACGAACAGTCTAACGAACGGACGTTTGTTTACTGCAACTAAACGGTGAACTCATCCGTTAAACAAACGAACGAGCGAACACTCGCTAAATAAATAAACCGAAAAAATATAAAAAATGAACTAAAAAAACCTAGGGTTTTCTAAATAAATGAATCAGTTTTCTATAGAAAAACCGGCGGCGGCGAGCGGCTGCCTCGGCTCGGGGCTCCGGCGAAGTCCGGCGGCTCCGGCGGGGGTCCGGTGGGGCGGTGGGGCTCCTGGCGGCGGCGAACAGCGGTGGCGGGAGGCGGGGTGGTTCGGGTGGCGGGGTGGGGATGGCGGCGGCGGTATTTATATGAGGGGCGGCGACGTCCAGCTTGGGGAAGGGGGCGCCGGGTCAGGGTCGGCCTCGGGAGGCGTGCCCCGGCCGGACTCGGCGGCGGCGGCAGGGAGGACTCCCCTCCCGCGGGGAAGGCGGCGGCGGCGCGGGCCTGGCCTGGCTCGGCTGGGCCTTCGGCCCACATGGGCGCGTGGAACTTTTTTTTAAAAAAAATCCGTCGAAAGTAAGAAAAATTCTAGAAAATAAAATAAAATTCTGAAAATGCAAAAATAAATTTTCACCGTCTAAATAAAATATTTAGAACAAGATGAACATTTTCTTGGCCCTAAAAGGTAGTTTTGAAAAACGTGCAATTTTCCTGTCTCGGCGCCGCGCCGTCCCGCCGCCGCCTCACCGTCTCGCTGGACTTCGCCGGAGGCAGCCGCCGCCGGCGGCGATTTTCTTTAGAAAACCCGCCCGGTTTTTTTTTAAAACCGCGGTTGTTTTTTTTATAGATCGGTTTATTTTTTTTCCGGTTTATTTATTTTGTGGACGTTCGCCCGTATGTTCGTCTTAACGAACGGTTTTTGTCGTTTAGCCGCAGACAGCGAACGTTCGTTCGTTAGCCTGTTCGTCCGTTTTACTTTTTCTCGGATTTTCCATGATTATTTTCGATCGAGATTTCTGATCCGATTTTCGTTCTAGTATAACTTTTCGCTTGTTTATCGGAATCAGGCGATTCAAGCGCCTAGAGTTTCGTCTCGAATCCCTGTTTCCGTTTAACCAACTCAAACAAGTTTTTGCTACTGTAAAAACTTGACTTAGGTCCAAATTAGTAAACGAAGCTTGTTTCTTTCGCCATTTGAGTTTCGTTGCTTCGTTGATTTCATTCTTTTTGCAAACCGGAGTTCTTAAGTTGAACTTTCTAATTGGATCTCTTGTTTGAGTTTTACCTGTGCATTAGATGAGTACTTATTGTATGCTTGTTTGTTTGCGATAGAGTACCTGGAGTGCGCAACTTGCTACTACGAGTCTCTAGGTTTCACGGATCATCAGCAAGGCAAGTACCACTTTGATCATACCTCTTTACTCCCCAGTTTTATTGCATTAGATCAATCCTCTAACAATTGCATGGTTAGGATCTGATTAACATGTGGGTTTTGGGAAGTAGATGAGGTAGAACCTATTACCTGTTTTATTATCAAACCTTTGGGAGTTACTTCTACGTTTGCTTATATTGTTATGCTATGCTAGTAGATGTGGATTGGATGAGTGTATCCATGAGAGATGTGAGATTGTTAATTAATGGTTTACATAAGGTGGCAACTTTAATACACATCTGGGTGGATTGAGGCACCTGGGGAACCCAGTGCTGCCTGTATTTTTGGAAATCCGGGGGTACCGTGTGATTCTCCTATGGACCGCCACCCAGGATCAAAGGGATCATGAGATTATTCATGCTAGAAACATCCGTGTGCAGCCGCAAGCTACTATGGGCTCTAGCATAGTTGATTAAGTCATGTGAACTCTTATAGTGGTAGACTAGCAGATGTAGGGGAAAGTAGGTGTAACTGTCTACCCATCGTAAGGTGCAAACGCTTCTAAAGACTATGTCTCGGTCATCCGTTTCTCAAACACCTTGTAGTGCGAGAAATCCAACGGAGGAGATCGAGTCTTGTGGGGAAAAGTGTGCAAACCTCTGCAAAGTGTACAAACTAATCATGGTTAGCCGTGTCCCCGGTTATGGGCGTTTTGAGTATCTAGTACGTGGATTATCATGTGAATCTCATCATGTTACTTAATTAATTCTGTTTGGGTTTAATGATGATGCTTAATTGGGATTGAGTTGGGTGAACCTTCTCAATGTTTAACAACCACCTTGATAGTTAAATAAAATTTATTCCTTTGTTGTAGGAAAAAATGGGCTTTATGCAAAACTGTAACCATAGAGCTTTCCACCAGCCATATATGCATGTAGTGATAGTACTATTCTATTCATTACTCTCTATGTGTTACATTGCCAGCATATTCCATGTGCTGGCTCGTTTTCGGGCTGCAACGTTCATGTTGCAGACTTTTCAGACGACGAGTAAGGTGCCTTAGGTCGTGATCTTATACTCAGTGATGTTGTTGGAGGGCTCGCTTTATCTTCCAAGCCTTCTGCTGTTATCGTTATTAGATGGCCTTAAGCCATATTTATTGTAATAAGTTCTCTTGTGAGACATTCGATGTAATAAGTTTGTGATTGCTACTCTGTTATAACTCCTTCAAGTATTGTGCATGTCAGCATTACCGATCCAGGGATGACACTGATGCACAGAGATCAAACTGTTTGAGGTCTGGTTGCTACAAGATGGTATCAGAGCACACGCTGACTGTATGACACGACCACTAAGGTAAAGCCCTAGATCACTACTCTCTTCTCATTTCTGACTCCTCGCCTTTTTCTACTCTTTAGGATGGCGGATGCACGGAACAAGTTCATGCAACCGGATGAAGATATACCTTTTGGATGCCACTTGAAGGAAGTCACTAGATACCTGAACATCAGAGTGCCAAGCTTCATCGGAACCTACATCGCCACTTTACCAGAAGAGGAGCGTTGGATGATTCAAGTTCAAGTTCCAGGAAGGACGTTCATGCCAGTCACTGAGCCCATAGAGTTTTCCTTTGATGCACCAACCTGGAGTCTAGGAAAGAGCATGGCAGCCCACATCACCATGGGATGCATTGGAGAAGTTTACCACAAGGATATGAAGGATACTATCTACCAGATTTGTGGGGGCCGAGATGAGCAATGGGAGATGATCAGCACCAGGAAAGATAGATCCATTGCAGCATTCATCCAGGAGTTAAACCAGCACATTCGTCGCCAGGAGAACCAGATGTGCGCGGGCATGATAGATCTGAAGAAGGCCATGACCAAGATCACGGAACGGGAAGAAGAACTCAAGTCTACACGCGATGGATATGTGGAGGAAATGACGACACTCGTGGAGAAGAATGATGATCTGAAGAAGAAGCTAAAAGTATTCACGGGATTCCCCGCGACTGGAGGAGAAGACAATGATTGCACTTGCCCGGAGAACTACATCATCATCGACGACATCGACTCAGACCCAGACGATAGCGGTGATGACTTTGTTGATGAAGCTGCAGCAGATATCATGGAGTCTTCGACCGATCAATTTTTTTCTAGTCGACCACCATAATAGTAGTAGTATTCCCCCATGTATATAGCATAGTCCAAGCACTTCTGTAATGATAGTTAGACCGTTGTATGCCCTTGTTTAAATTGATTGAAGTCATATTGATTGTGTTTGTCTCATGTGCATGTGGGTAGTGTTTTTCTCTCTAGACCTCACTCTATTCTGTATTCTCATCTTTTCTAAACCCTCAGATGCCTCCGAGATGTGACAATGGATTTGCTTTCCACCGGAGCTCACTCAGCTGATCCAGCAGCAGAATGCATTAATGCAGATGCTAGTGCAGAATCAGAATCAGGGGAACAACAACAACAACAACAACAACAACAACCCACCACCACCACCACCTGTTGATCACTTAGCCTGTTTCTTGAGGCTGAATCCGCCGGTGTTCTCCAGTAGCACCGAGCCGATAGTTGCAGATGATTGGCTCCGCAAGATGGGAAGGGAGTTGACCACTGCAGGATGCACAGATGCGGAGAAGGTGTGTTTTGCCGCACATCAGCTTGATGGACCCGCAGCATCATGGTGGGAGTATTTCACAGCCACTTACCCCATCGACACTGTCACATGGGACCAGTTTCAGCAGGCTTTCCGTACTGCCCATGTTTCAGCAGGAGCTATGGCCATGAAGAAGCATGAGTTTTGCAACTTGCGCCAAGGAGGGCGTACTGTTTTTCAGTATGTGGATGATTTTAGTAAGCTAGCACGTTATGCTCCAGATGACGTTGCTACAGATGCAGCTAAGCAGGAGAAGTTTCTGGAAGGACTGAATGATGAGCTGAGCATGCAGTTGATGGTGGAAACTTTCAACAACTACCAGGAGTTGGTAGATAGAGATCTCATGATTGAAGGGAAGCACCAGCAGATTGACAACCGCAAGAGGAAGTATGGACAAGGGAAGTACAATTCTGGAGCTCAGCAGAAGCCTCGTTATACCCCGAACTCGGGAGGACCTTTTCAGCATACTCATGGAGGAGGGAGTTCGCACAACCATGGTGGACCCAACAATGGTAATGGGAATGGAGGAGGCAACAGGCAGACCCGTACCAACCCATCAACCCCAGCCAAGAAGGACCTGAGCCACGTCACTTGCTACAAGTGCCAGAAGACTGGACATTATGCCAATGAATGTCCTAAAGCTAAGAATGTAAATGGCAATGGAAGCTCTGGGAAGAAGCCCAACCCTTTCAACATGGGACAGGTGAACCGCGTTAACGTGGAGGAGGTTGAAGCCCAGCCAGATGCAGTAATAGGTAAGTTTTTGGTTAAGTCATTTACTACAATCGTTCTTTTTGATACTGGTGCATCGCATTCATACATATCAAGGGGATTTGTGGATAAGTATAAGCTGCCCACCAAAGTTCTTAGAACACATATGTTAGTAAGCTCACCGGGAGCGGAGTATATGGCCAGTCAAGGATGTTTTCAGATGCCATTGACCATAGGTAGGCATGTTTTCCCCTCGGACTTAATCATTTTGGAGTCGCAAGATTTGGATGTGATTCTGGGTATGGATTGGCTATCAATGTATGGAGGAAACATCGATTGCGCCAGTAAGTCGATTTTGCTTACCACCCCAGAAGGAAGAAGGATCAAGTATGTATCCCGGCATGTGCCGAAGAGGACTCAAGTGAATTCCTTATCAGGAGTTGTACAGGAGGAAGTACCAGTGGTGAAGGATTTCCCTGACGTATTTCGAGAAGAGTTGCCAGGCATGCCACCGGACAGAGTCATTGAGTTTTTGATTGAGCTTTTGCCAGGCACAGGGCCAATATCTAAGAGACTGTACGATGCCCGCAAAGGATTTGGAGGAAATTAAGAGACAAATTAAGGAGTTACTGGATAAAGGCTATATTCGCCCAAGTTCGTCACCTTGGGGATTGTCAGTGCTTCTAGTGGAGAAGAAGGACGGATCATTGAGGATGGTTGTTGATTATCGAGGGTTGAATGAAGTGAGAATCAAGAACAAGTACCCACTGTCGATGATCAATGATCTGTTTGACCAGTTGCAAGGAGCTACAGTATTTTCCAAGATCGATCTGCGATCAGGATACCACCAGTTGAAGATTCGAGAGCAGGATATACCTAAGATAGCTTTTACCACCAGGTACGGGCTATATGAGTATACCGTTATGTCATTTGGTCTGACTAACGCATCTACCTATTTCATGAACATGATGAACAAGGTGTTTATGGAGTTTTTGGATAAGTTCATCGTGCTGTTCATTGATGATATTTTGGTCTACTCGAAGAAAGAAGAGGAGCATAAGGAGCATTTGCGTTTGGTACTTGGGAAGCTCAAAGAACATTGGCTATATGCCAAATTCAGCAAGTGTGAGTTTTGGTTGAAAGAAGTTGGATTTCTCGGACATGTGATATCGGAGAAGGAATAGCAGTAGACCCCACCAAAGTTGTCACTATGACAAATTGGGAAGCACCCACGTCAGTTGGAGAGATCCGGAGTTTCCTTGGACTCGCGGGATACTACCGGAGGTTCATTGATAATTTCTCAAAGATTGCAAAACCCATGATGGAGTTGTTGAAGAAGGACACCAAGTTCAAATGGACTGAGGAATGTGAGGCCAGTTTTCAGGAGTTGAAGAAACGTTTGGTTACATCACCAGTATTGATCCTGCCAGATCAGCGCAAGGATTATGAAGTTTATTGCGACGTTTCTCGTCGAGGACTTGGAGCAGTGCTTATGCAGGAGGGAAGAGTTGTTCTGTATGCCTCACGACAACTTAAGCCCCATGAGTTGAATTATGCCACACATGATTTGGAGTTAGCAGCCGTAGTGCATGCATTGAAGACATGGAGACATTTTCTCATCGGAAACCATTGTGAGGTGTACACGGATCACAAGAGTTTGAAGTACATCTTCACGCAGAAGGAGTTGAATCTCAGGCAAAGGAGATGGTTGGAGCTCGTTAAGGATTATGATATGAGATTGCATTATCACCCCGGAAAGGCTAATGTAGTAGCCGATGCGTTGAGCCGCAAGAGCCATGTTAACACACTCATGACTGGAGAGTTACCAAAGGAGCTAGCCAAGGATCTTTGTGAGCTATGTTTGGAGATAGTTCTGAGAGGCTATGTAGCAGCATTGGAAATTCGGTCAAGTTTGATGAATAAGATCAGAGAAGCTCAGAAGACTGACAAGGAGATTGCCGAGATAAAGGAGAAGTTGAGCAAAGAAAAAGCTAAGGGATTTCGTGAGGATGAGCACAATACCTTATGGTTTGAGGACTGCGTTTATGTGCCTAATGACCCGGAGATCAGGAAGTTGATTCTGCAGGAGGCCCGTGATTCATCATATTCGATTCACCCAGGTAATACCAAGATGTATCTCGATTTGAAGGACACTTTCTAGTGGACCAGAATGAACAAGGATATTGCGGAGTATGTAGCAGTCTGTGATGTATGTCAGAGAGTAAAGGCAGAGCACTAGAAGCTAGCAGGTTTGCTACAGCCATTGCCGATACCCGAATGGAAGTGGGATAAGCTAGGCATGGATTTTATCACGTGATTGCCCAGGACTCGTTCAGGCTATGACTCAATATGGGTTGTAGTCGATCGTTTGACGAAGGTAGCTCATTTCATCCCAGTAATGACCACTTATACGAGTGCTAAGTTGGCGAAGAATTACATGACCAGGATCGTATGTCTGCATGGAGTTCCAAGGACCATTGTATAAGATAGATGAACCTAGTTACCTCAAAGTTCTGGAATCAGTTGCACGAAACTTTGGGTACCAGGCTAGAGTTCAGTACAACCTTTCATCCACAGACAGATGTACAGACCGAGAGAGTCAATCAGATTCTAGAGGACATGCTGAGAGCTTGTGCGCTAGATTATGGATCTAGTTAGGACGACAATTTGCCATATGCAGATTTCTCTTACAACAACAGTTATCAATCCAGTTTGAAGATAGCCCCTTTCGAAGCTTTGTATGGAAGGAGGTGTAGGACACCATTGTTGTGGGATGAAGTTGGAGACCGTCAGTTGTTTGGACCAGATTTGATTAAAGAGTCTGAAAAGAAGGTGAAATTGATTTGTGATAGGCTCAAGGTAGCCCAGTCTAAACGCAAGGAGACAGTTTACGAAGTTGGAGACAGAGTTTATCTTCGTGTGTCCCCACTTCGAGGAGTTAAGCGTTTTGGAGTTAAGGGAAAGTTAGCACCACGTTTTGTGGGACCATACAAAGTTTTGGAGCATATGGGAGAAGTTGCTTACAAGTTGGAATTGCCCGAAGGATTGTCAGGAGTTCATAATGTGTTCCACGTTTCCCAGTTGAAGAAGTGCCACGCAGAGATGGCTGATATACCGCTGAGAGATACAGTGCCACTAGAGGCGATTCAGTTGTATAGTGATTTGACCTATGAGGAGAAACCAGTCAAGATTCTCGAGTTTGCCAGCCGAGTCACATGCAGCAAGGTTATCAAGTTCTGCAAAGTTCAGTGGAGCCACCATACCGAAGATGAAGCCACCTGGGAGCGAGAGGAAGACCTGCTGAAGGACCACCCTCATCTATTTTCTAGCCAACCTGAATCTCGAGGGCGAGATTCATCTTAAGGGGGAAGGTTTGTAACATCCCAAATTTTCAATTTGGAATGTTATACATTAGATCATCATTGCATATCATATTTTATTGCATTTTGGCTTGATCCTAGAAATTCTACGCAACTCAAGGACCCACGGAGAGAGTTGGGGACTTCGTTATTTTCATATTTGAGTTTTTCTCAAATTTTGAAAAAGTATCATTTGATTTTAATTATTTTATCTTCAAATATTTCAATTATAAAAATAAGAGAGAGTGCATAAAATGACTTTGACAAAATAAAGAAATATTGGAGATTTAATAATAAAATCAAATAAGATTTTATTTCGGAGTTTTATCGCTATTTTATTTGAATTAGGAAAAATGCGTGTTTTTCAAAATTTTATTTTAGGCCCAAATAAATGTTCATCTTGTCTTGCTTATTTTTAAAGGGGGGGTTATTTCGGGATTTTTGGAGTCCATTTAGTATTTCTTTTCTTTCTTTTTCTGCATGTCGTTTTTTATAAATCCACCAACCTACCGGGCCGTGTCCGCCCCGGACTCCTGGCCCGGCCGGCCCTTATCAGGCCCGAGCCCCCCCCCCCCCCCGCATCGGAATCCGCGTAGCAGCAGCTACCGCTGCCCGTCTTGTCGCCGCGCCGTCCCGCCACTGCCTCGACGGACTTCGCCGGTAGTCGCCGCCCGTTTTTTTTTAAAAAAACCATGGTTGTTTTTTTATAGATCGGTTTAGTTTTTTTTTGGTTTATTTATTTTGCGGACGTTCGTCCGTACGTTCATTTTAACGAACGGTTTTCATCGTTTAGCCGTAGACAGTGAACGTTCGTTCGTTAGCCTGCTCGTCCGTTTTTCTTTTTCTCGGATTTTCCGCGATTATTTTTTATCGCGATTTTTGATCTGATTTTCGTTCTAGTATAACTTTTCGCTTATTTATCGGAATTAGACGATTCAAGCGCCTGGAGTTTCGTATTGAAACCCTCTTTCCGTTTAACCAAGTCAAACAAGCTTTTGCTATTGTAAAACTTGACTTAGGTCCAGATTAGTAAACGAAGCTTGTTTCTTTCGCCGTTTGAGTTTCGTTGCTTCGTTTGATTTGATTCTTTTTGCAAACCGGAGTTCTTAAGTTGAAATTTCTTGTTGGATCTCTTATTTGAGTTTTACCTATGCATTAGATGAGTACTTATTTTATGCTTATTTGTTTGTGATAGAATACCTGAAGTGCGCAGCTTGCTACTATGAGTCTCTAGGTTTCACGGATCATCAGCAAGGCAAGTAACACTTTGATCATACCTCCTTACTACCCAGTTTTATTGCATTAGATCAATCCTCAAACAATTGCATGGTTAGGATCTGATTAACATGTGGGTTTTGGGAAGTAGATGAGGTAGAACCTATTACCTGTTTTATTATCAAACCTTTGGGAGTTACTTCTACGTTTGCTTATATTGCTATACTATGCTAGTAGACGTGGATTGGGTGAGTGTATCCATGACAGATGTGAGATTGTTAATTAATGGTTTACATAAGGTGGTAACTTTAATACACATCTGGGTGGATTGAGGCACCTGGGGAACCCAGTGTTGCCTGTATTTTTGGAAATCCCGGGATACCGTGTGATTCTCCTATGGACCGCCACCCAGGCTCAAAGGGATCATGAGACTATTCTTGCTAGAAACATCCGTGTGCAGCCACAAGCTACTATGGGCTCTAGCATAGTTGATTAAGTTGTGTGAACTCTTACAGTGGTAGACTAGCAGATGTAGGGGGGAGTAGGTGTAACTCTCTACCCATCGTAAGGTGCAAATGCTTCTGAAAGACTATGTCTCGGTCATCCGTTTCTCAAACACCTTGTAGTGCGAGAAATCCAACGGAGGAGATCGAGTCTTGTGGGGAAAAGTGCGCAAACCTCTGCAGAGTGTACAAACTAATCATGGTTAGCCGTGTCCCCGGTTATGGACGTTTTGAGTATCTAGTACCTGGATTATCATGTGAATCTCATCATGTTACTTAATTAATTCTGTTTGGGTTTAATGATGATGCTTAATTGGGATTGAGTTGGGTGAGCCTTCTCAATGTTTAACAACCACCATGATAGTTAAATAAAATTTATTCCTTTGTTGTAGGGAAAAATTGGCTTTATGCAAAACTGTAACCATAGAGCTTTCCACCAGCCATATATGCATGTAGTGATAGTATTATTTTGTTCATTACTCTCTATGTGTTACATTGCCAGCATATTCCATGTGCTGACCCTTTTTCGGGCTGCAACGTTCATGTTGCAGACTTTTCAGACGACGAGTAAGGTGCCTTAGGTCGTTATCTTATACTCAGTTATGCCGTTGGAGTTGATGGACTCGCTTTATCTTCCAAGCCTTCCGCTATTATCGTTATTAGATGGCCTTAAGCCATATTTATTGTAATAAGTTCTCTTTTGAGACATTCGATGTAATAAGTGTGTGATTGCTACTCTGTTATAAATCCTTCAAGTATTGTGCGTGTTAGCATTACCGATCCGGGGATGACACTGATGCACAGAGATCGTACTGTTTGAGGTCTGGTCGCTACAATATTATTGCCTCTAGGGCATTATTTCTTCATAGGCGGCCGTGGTGCGCTCTGCTCTCGCATCCCTCCGGGTGCTCTGCTCTCCTCCCTCCATGCGCAATGCCAGTGTTTGGGTCCGGCGCATGATCACGCACGTTCATGTGCACGCGGTTGCACCGGGCGCGGCACTTCAAAGCAGTTACCCGCTGCAAAAACTGCCATGCAGACGCGTCGATAATCCAGGCCGCCCGGCCCCCATTTATTCCTGCGGCCGTTTACCTTCATCTCTCGCGTCACACGACACAATAAGAACACCCACGTCGACACATACAGAGAGGACACCCAGCGGTTCCAATGGTGATCCCCGTGGCTCCAATGGTGCTCCCAGTGGCCAACTATGACAACGGCAGGCAGTTCACCACACATCACGTAGTGGACACCCCACATGAGGGGTAAGGCCCTCTCGATGGTGTACACGGATGATCCGGTGTCGGTGGAGAGCTCCATCTAAAATATAGAGCAGTTCCTTGCCGAGGACAAGTACGAAGTGGTCGGCTTCGACCTCGAGTACACCATCGGTCGTGCCGGGCATGATCAGAAGGTTGTCATCGCCCAGTTGTGCGCCCGACATGACGACCTCGTCTACCACTACCACCTGGCACAAGGCCTTGCGAGCATTTCTCCAGGTTTATCAACAACACCGACTACAGTTTCGCTACGGTGGACACCACCAATGATCTAAAAGCGCTCAAGGTTTCGGGCTTGAAATCCCGGAATCTTGTCAACATACAGGACCACTACAAGGTATGGGGCAATAACAACAACAAATTGAACTGCCTGTTTGACCTCGCCTCGGCCATCATCGACCCCTACTACACTAAGATGAAGGATGAGAGCAAGAAGGACAAGAACGCCTGGCACAGTGTTTGGCATGAGAGACTGGATGAACAACACGTCAAGTACGCGGCCAAGGATGTGTACACAAGCTACGAGATGTACAGGCGGATCGTTGACATGAGGAAGTGTCTTGTTCCTGCCCTAGACGAGGGATCGAGCCACAGAGAAGTGGTGGGAGCGTCACAAGAAGTAGATAACTAGACGATCGTTTCTCCTACTTTAGAATGCATGCAATTGTTTATTAAGGTGTGTGTGAATGATCTGTATAGTCACTTACGTAATTGGATGTTTATTTCAGTTATACACACACACGCACACACACACACACACACACACACACACACATGTTATTCTTCTGTAGACAGAGCAAATCACACGGCTTATTAGCAGCAGTCATTTGTGTTATTATTGGTCTTCGCACACATTTCTGATTACGGACCTGTTTGCCGCGTATCACACACATCTTGTTCAGCTGAACCATTTCCATTGTGTTGCCTAATCACACATAGTTCATCCTAGTGAACTGTATGTCGTATATCTCACACACCCTCATCTGGCTGCCCATTTCTGTTGTTCTGCATCATCGCAAACAATTCTTTTGTATTAACCGTTTGCCACTCATCCAATGGAGGGAAGCTTCTACATTCGCGGGGGACGTGGCATTGACCATTGGGCGGCAATAGTTGGTCATCCGGGTGCACAATAAAGGATGCAAAGAGGGATCCTACAGCAGCAAGGACCAACTTTCCTACTGATAGCTCATCTAACAGAACTCCCAAGTTAACTGTGTTGAGGCTTGAGTAGTCATTAGATGGGTAACCGGATGGGAAGTGGCCTCAATGTTAAATTAACTGATTGGATGGGTCACTATAAAAATTTAATTGTCTTAAATGTATATAGTGCTCCCTCCTATTATTTGAATTAACCTTGAGGTCCTTGTTTTATAATTTTTGACATTTTTGTTTTTTGAACGCATGTTGATTGGTTTGAAGAAGGTCTATCTCGTTATTTTTTGTGTTTTTTGAACACATGTTGATTGGCTTGAATGAAGGTCTATCCCATTACTTTACGACATGTTTCCAAAACATGGACCTCGAGGTTAATTCAACTAATAGGACGAAGCACTATATACATTCAATGCAATTAAATGTTTTCCAAAAAAGTGATATTGTGAAACTTATAAGTCATGTATGTCAAATTAACCTATGTGTACTTGTTCTCAAATTAACCTCCGGGCGTGTTTGCCGCGTATCACACACATCTTGTTAGGTTGAACTGTTTATGTTCTCTTTCCTAATCGAAAACAGTTCATTCGAGTGAACTGTATGCCATATATCACTCACATCTTGATTTGGCTGATCGTTTTTGTTGCTTTCCCTAAAAGCAAACAGTTCATCGGAGCAAACTATATGCCATATATCGCACACACATTGATATGGTTGCATGTTTCTGTTGTTCTATCTAATCGCAAACAGTTCGTCTAAATCAACAGTATGCCCAACATTGCACACGCAAGTAAAATATGAACTGTGTTTGATGTACCCATCATCGAAAATGTTTTGCATCTTTTTGACGGGTTTTTTACATCACCGTTTGTGATTAATGCATTGCACACAGTTTCGTCAAAGGGTCTCTGATCGTAGTGTCGCGTTAGCAGCATCTTGCAGTAGTGTACATTCACTGAAAATCACAAGCATTTCATTTTTCCAAGAACCATAAAACCCCCCATCAAGAATAGGCACTCTATTCTAATACTCCCAAACGTAGACTCATCCATCTTCCTCCAATGGCGATTAAACCAAAGCAATGGAGACCAATGCTCTGATACCAATCGAAAGGATTGAGAAGAGGGGTCTAGGGGGGAGTGATTAGACTCTTAACAAGCAAAGTTGACAGTTTTTTTTAATTTCTTCAAGTTAAGGTTGAGTTTTATCACAAGTTTAAGTATTCACAATACATTTCAAGCAAGAATGGCAAGAGTATATGTGCAGCAGAAAAGTACAGCATGCAAGTTGACAGAAAGTAAAGGGATGGGATTGAAATTTGCAAACGCAATGGAGACATGGAGATTTTTGGCGTGGTTCCGATAGGTGGTGCTATCGTACGTCCATGTTGATGGAGACTTGAACCCACGAAGGGTAACGGTTGCGCCAATCCACGGATGGCTCCACCCACGAAGGGTCCACGAAGAAGCAACCTTATCTATCCCACCATGGCCATCACCCACGAAGGACTTACCTCACTCGGGTAGATCTTCACAAAGTAGGCGATCTCCTTGCCCTTACAAACTTCTTGGTTCAACTCCACAACATGTCGGAGGCTCCCAAGCGATGCCTAACCAATCGAGGAGACACCACTCTCCAAAAGGTAATAGACGATGTGTTGATGATGAACTCCTTGCTCTTCTGCTTCAAATGATAGTCTCCCCAACACTCAACTCTCTCACGTAGATTTGGCTATGGTAGAAAGATGATTTGAGTGGAAAGCAATTTGGGGAAGGCTAGAAATCAAGATTCTTGTGGTAGGATTGTAATGTCTTGATCTCAACACATGAGTAGGTGGTTCTCTCTCAGAAAATGAGTAGTGGAAGTGTAGGCACATTCTGATGGCTCTCTCCATGAATGAAGAGGGGGTGGAGGGGTATATATAGCCTCCACACAAAAGCCAACTGTTACACACATTTGACCTATCTCGGTGTGACCGAATAGCTAAACTCGGTGTGACCGATTAGTTCAAAATGTGAACATTAGGAATCTCGGTGGGACCGACTGGAACAACTCGGCGGGAACAATGTGCTAGGGCTTAGGGCAAACATCAACTCGGTGGCGCCGATTGCTTCAACTCGGTGAGACCAAAATGAAGCAATAATCAACAGTGCGAATGTCAAGCCAACTCGGTGAGCCCTATTGCATCAACTCGGTGAGACTGAAATAATGCAACAAGTCACAACATGCTGACAAGGCCATCTCGGTGAGACCGAGATCCGTATCGATGAGACCGAACTGTTAGGGTTTCTGGCTGTGGCTATGTCATATGAACTCAGTGGCACCGGATACAAATAATTGGTGGGGCCGAGTTTGACTTTAGGTTTTGGACATATTTGGATGGAGAAAGTGGTCGAGGGTTTTGGAGCAATATCACCAAGCATTTGAGCAAGCAAGCCATTAAGCAACACCTCATCCCCTTTTAATAGTATTGACTTTCCTATGGACTCAATGTGATCTTGGATCACTAAAATAAAGATGAAGAGTCTTGAGCTTTTGCCAATATTTGTCCTTAGCATTTTGAAGGGGTTCCACGTCCTCTTGTCCTTGCCATGCCACTATTGAACTTATCTGAAACATACAAGATCAAACCATTAGTCCAACAAGAGATATGTTGACATTAATTACCAAAATCATCCAGGAAGCACTTGTGCTTTCACCTGGCCCTCGGCCGGCGGGGGGGCTGTTCTCCCACCCTCTTCCATTGCCCCTGCCCTCTCAGATCTATTCTTGGCGGCGTCGGAGGCCTCCACTGGCGGCGGTGACCTCCCCCGGCGGCCTCTTCCCGGCCTGCTGCTGGCGCCGTTGGTCTCGCCCCGCCCGCGGCTCCTGGTGCGTCGTCCCAGTCCGCCCCGATCTGGCCATGGCCTGGCGCGGGCCGGATGGCCGCGGTTGCCTTCTTCTCCGATATGCTACACAGCGTTGTGGGGGCCTCCTGGTTTGCTTGTCTAGGGTTCTTCTTGCTCCAAGATAGTGTTCTACTAGATGCCGACCATTTTTTATCTGGTGATTGACGAGTTCCGGAATGCTCCGCCAGATATCTCCATTTGGTGCTTGACGCGTGTAGATTACTGGATCGGATGGGATTTGGTCGTGTGCACCCCTATTTCAGCCCGAGTAGCTTTAAGAGGGTGTGACGTGAAGCTTTGTTGTCTGTTTACATTATGTGACATGTCGGTATTTTGATTTCCATGGTGAATACAGTGGCGGAGAAGGTCACAGTGGCTGAGGTCTGAGGCCTAGTAATGGCGGGTCGGGTCTTCGAGGTGATGAGGACTTCGCTTGGTGATTCTTGACTCGTAGCAACGGCATCGGCAAGTAGGGACGGTAGCACATGCGGAGTAGAGAGTCTTAGCTTTCAGGGTGAAAACCCAAAGTATGGCCTTAATTGGTTGTGCCTCGCAGTGTCCTTGTTGAAGGCATTGTTTTGAGAGCGCGGACTTTCTCCAGGGTGAAAACCTAAGATTATGGTCAGGCGGTGATGACGCTTGCGCGCTGTTTCCTTTCCGGAGCCGTCGCTTTTGAAGAACTTGAACTTCGGGTGTTTCTTGGTGCTGCAACTACAAGGAATTGATCCGTGTATCGGGATTTTTTTTTTGTCTTTTGGCTGTGTGCATCCGTAATATCTTTATGAGATTTTGTCGTTGCAGAGCTTGGATGTATCCACGATATTAATATATTCTTTTTTTGAAAATATAAATGAAGGTGGTTTCAGTACGTTTTCAGATAAAGCAACTAAGTACTAAGTAACTGCATTAGTGCACACGCGTTTGCATTAAGGAACTATTGGCTGGCAACAACCTGATCATTTTGATTACACGAGAAACGGCCTGTGTAACACACGCTCAATGGCCAATGGCACTCGCATCTCGCACCGGACTCCGCTATATAAAGGGATCCCCGCTTGCCATTGCTTCCCACACACTCACAAACAGCACCATACAAGACACGGACACGTACGCAAAACCTTCCTCCCAAATCTAAACCCCTCCTCCCCTAATGGCCAAGAGAAACCTCCTCCTCCTGGCGCTAATGGCGCTCGCCACAAACTTGGCGGCCGCGTCGGTTGCCACGAGCACGAGGAAGCTCATGTTCCTGGTCCAGCCCCAGCCGAACCTCCTCACGTACCACAACGGCGCCGTGCTGCACGGCGATATCCCCGTCTCCGTCCTCTGGTACGGCCGCTTCACGGCTGCGCAGAAGGCCATCGTCTCCGACTTCCTCCTCTCCCTCTCCGCCGCGCCCCGCGCGTCCCCGGCGCCGTCCGTGTCCCAGTGGTGGAGCAGCATCCACCAGCTGTACCTCTCCAAGGCGGCGGCCGTCGGCAAGAACGGCGAGCACGGCGCCGACGCCACCAAGGCTGCGCGAGTGGTCATGTCCGGCCAGGTCTCCGACGAGGCGTGCTCGCTCGGGAAGAGCCTGAAGCTGTCCCAGCTCCCGGCGCTGGCGGCGAAGGCGAGGCCCGCGAAGGGCGGCATCGCGCTGGTGCTCACGGCGCAGGACGTGGGCGTGGAGGGCTTCTGCATGAGCCGGTGCGGCCGGCACGGGACCGTGGACGCCAAGTCCGGCACGGCCTACGTGTGGGCCGGCAACCCGGCGACGCAGTGCGCCGGGCAGTGCGCGTGGCCGTTCCACCAGCCGGCGTACGGGCCCCAGGCGCCGCCGCTGGCGGCCCCAAACGGCGACGTGGGCATGGACGGGCTCATCATCAACGTGGCGAGCATGGTGGCCGGCGCGGTGACCAACCCGTTCGGCGACGGGTTCTACCAGGGGGAGCGCGAGGCGCCGCTGGAGGCCGCGACGGCGTGCCCGGGGGTGTACGGCAAGGGCGCGTACCCCGGGTACGCCGGCCAGCTGCTGGTGGACGGGGCCACCGGAGCGAGCTACAACGCCCACGGCGCGCACGGGAGGAAGTACCTGCTCCCGGCGCTGTTCGACCCCGCCACCTCCGCCTGCTCCACGCTGGTGTAGGAGTACGGCGTCACAGTGGTAGCGACAAGTGAAGTGAGTCCAATCCGCTAGCTGCCCATCTAGCCAAGAGTGTATTGCGTACAACTAGTACTGTACCGTAGTGCATATATGTGTAAATAGTTCGTATATGAGCTTGTGTTTGGATCTTCTCGTGCTAAATAAAATGTAAATCAGACTTTGTACCGCACAAATGGAGTGCTAGTGGTAATTTTGTCTGTGTCGTACGGTACGGTGCGGAAGCGGCAGCACGTGAACGAATTAATCTCGAACTTGGCGGTGAAGCTTATCTCATCTTCCGAGCGGCGTCGAGGAGGACAAGGGGATGCCTGCTTCGATGAGGGATAGCTCTCAACCCTCTGGTCCGACGTGTCCGTGCTTCACACTGCCGTACTGGACAACAGAGCGCCCGTCCGTGGCGATGTGACACGTAACACACGTTTCTATGGTTACGCGTCACAGCATGTGTGACCGACACTGTCTGCATTCCCCGAGAGACATCATAGGGACAAAATTACTGTTATTACCTCTCTGGCTAACAAAATCCCGATTTGACCTTGTTTACAAAAAAAATCATTTTTGATCTTTTTAGGAGACGCCAACATCCCTGGCATCTGGGTTGCGAAGCAGACGCCATGGATCCTGGCGTCTGGCCCCTGGCCCGCACTGTCCGTCTGCCCGTTGACCTGCTGACGTGGCAAAGGGGCCAGACGCCAAGGACCCTGGCGTCTGGCCCCGGTAACTGGATAACCCCACGGGAGAGTGTGTGGGACCCACCCCACACACTTTCCCCAATCCACAACCCGAGCTTGAAGAAGACTTGGAGCTCTCATACTCTCTCCCACCCCTCAAGCTCCCCCTCAAATCCTCTCCAAAAGGTGCATCCCTTAGGTGGATCTTTCCATCACTTTGCTGCTCTTGGTAATCTCCCCCAAATCATCCAATTATTTTTTGTTAAATCTTGTTATTTTGATTGCATTTTATACATGTTGGTGAAACCCTAGTTCATGTTTTCTCCCCCATATGTTAGTGTGAATGGCTTGGTTAACTTTGATAATATAGTGCTATGCATGGTGTGTAGTAGGAATATATGTTTGTTGAGTAGAAAGATTGTGGGTTAGGGTTAGTTAGTGATTAGGGTTAACTTTGCTTAGTGTGTGTTAATTAGTGATACTTTTGTGGACATGACCAATAATTTAGTGTTGATATGATTTGGATATAATAAGATGTATTTAGATAAACACCAATTCTCATTTAAGTCTTAAATGCATTCATGTTATTTTTAGATGGAGAGACTTGTTAATGTTCATTACATTGACAAGGAGGCATTCTTGAGTAACAATGCCGACACGGGTGAGGAACCATTGGTTTTTGATACAAGCCCTAGCTATGAGGATGTTGTTGCAAAAGTGAGACAAGTTTTGAAGTGGATGGACACCACTGTTGATGTTAAGTTAATAGGAAGGTATGATGTTGGAGTTGGAGCCAAATCTCGCTTGAAAAGTATGCCTATCACCTCGGATTTGCATTGGGATGTATACAAGGAAAAAGTATCCCAATCGGGAGACAAGTCACTTGAATTGTTTGCCACCAAGGTTGAATCTCCTCGGTTTACCTTTGATTTGAACCGGCATGTCTCTTCCCCAATGGATGACATGAGCGAGAGGACAATGGTGCCACTTGTTGAGCATAGGGTTGTGGTTGATGCCCCCAATGTTTATCCCCCACCACATCCCCGTGTACCATCTATTAAAGCAAATGAGGTTGAGTTGTATGCCCCAAATGCTTCTAGCCAACCACCAACTAGCCAAGCAAATGAAGTTGAGGTGATTGCTAGTGACGGAGTAATTCAAGAGGATGAAGATGCTTATGATGACGACGAAGAGCAAGAGGAAGGGTTTCATGGTAATGATGTTGGTGACTTGGATGCGTACATAGCGCAAAAGGACATGGATCGTGACTTGCCTTTTAGGCGTCAATATGCGTATGACTCGGATGACGAGGGTCCAGTTGAACAGTTGGACGAGGATGGATTCACAAAGGAGGAGAACCAAATCCACTTTGAGCTGACGGGCTTACAAAAAAGAACTCACTTGTTTAAAGATCTCAGCCTTGCCCATAAAGCTGTTGTTGACGGTGGAATGAGAATGACGGCGATTGAGCCAACACCATGCCCAGATCCAGGAGAACCAAGGGTGGAGAATGAGGACGAGAATGCTTATTTGAAGAAAGGAGTGAAGTTTCTGAGCTTGCCTATGCTGAAGTTTTGGTTGGCTGACTATGCGATTCGAAACCATAGGCCATTTTATGTTGAGCACTCCGACATGAAGTTGCGTTACACCGTGGTGTGTGAGCAAGAAGGATGCCCATGGAAGGTTCGTGCAAGAAAGCTTAAAGAAACCGAAGAATGGGTGTTAAAAAGTTGTGTTGCCACTCATAGATGCAAACCTCCATCTAAACGACTTAGAAAGACACACCGTCAACTCACATCTGAGTATCTCGGATACAAATGGATGAAAGACATAGGCTTTGATCCCACTGTGAAAGTGAGGTTTCTCATGCGGACGGTGAAAAAACAATTTGGTTATGAAGTCAAGTATGGGAAGGCATGGAAGGCAAAGACAAATGCTATTAGGATGTTGTATGATGGTTACGAAGAAGCATACAACCAGCTCCCAAGGTTGTTGGCCGCCATTGCACATAGGAACCCGGGCATGTTTCATGTGGTCGAGGATCACGAGGGAGTGTTCCACCGTGCCTTCTGGAGTTATGGACAATGTGTGGAGGCGTTTCAGCATTGTCGTCCGGTCTTGTCTATAGATGGCACGTTCTTGACCGGTAGATACAAGGGCACACTAATGGTAGCAATGGCGCACTCATCAAACAACAATGTGTTGCCGTGTGCATTTGCTTTGGTGCCTTTCGAGCACCAAGACAACTGGGAGTGGTTCATGGGTCATGTTAGGCATAACGTGATTGGGGCTAGGGAGGTATGCATCATATCGGACCAGCATCATGGCATACTCAAGGCAATGGACATTGTTATTCCAGGATTTCCAAAGCTTCACCACATATGGTGCATGAGGCATTTCATGGCCAACTTTTACCGGGCATGTAAGAGCAAGGAGCTCAGCAAAGACCTTACCCATGTATGTGTGGCCTTCACCATCCAAGGTTTCGATGCTCGATACAACAAACTCTTTGCAGCGGTGAACGAAGGGGGAAAAGACTTCTTAACTAGGAATTTAAGCGAGAAGCACAAGTCGGCAAGCGCTCATGATGATGGTGGTTGGCGATATGGCGACATGACGAGCAATCTGATAGAATGTTTCAACAATGTGTTGAAGGGTGCTCGTGCATTGCCGGTGACTGCAATAGTGGAGTACACCTTCTTCAAGCTTAATGAGTACTTTCAGAGGCATTCTGAAGAGACTGCAAAATGGATAGGTGAAAAAAAGGATTATCCGGAAAAGGTTGATGAATGGTTGCAGTTACAAGCAAGCAAGTCTTCACGGCAACAAGTTATCATATTCGATAGAATTGAAATGATCTATCAAATTGATGAGCCAGGTGGCACAACACGAGACGGTAGACAATATGGTGGTGCTGCATTTGAGGTGAAACTGAAGACTCGGTGGTGCCAGTGCGAGAGGCCTAGTAAGTATCATTGGCCATGCTCGCATTTGATAATGGCGGCGAAGGCGATAAACATACATGTTTGTGATGGAAAAACTGTGCGGATGCAAGAGTTCCATCTGGAAGCTACTAGGTTGACATGGGCGCCAAGATTTCGCCCTTTCTTGGACCAATCACAGTGGCCTGAGTACCATGGCCCTCATATTAGGCCAGACCCTCTTCTGAAGGTGGAGACAAAGGGTAGAAGGAGAACTAAGAGGTTCAGGGGTGATATGGATGACCTGGCTGGATACACTGGCATGAAACAATTTAGTAGAGGTCATTTCATGGAGGCTCCTGACACTATCAACTGTGGGGTGTGCGGTGAAGAGGGACACAATGAGCGGACATGCAAGAATAAGAAAACCAAAAAAAGAAAAACAAGTCATGGAGGCGGCACCGATGGTGAACGAGGTGGAAGAGGGAGTACAAGTGCTAGAGGTGGTGGTCGAGCTAGCACAAGTGCTAGAGGTGGTGGTCGAGCAAGCACAAGTGCTAGTGGTGGTGGTCGAGCTAGCACAAGTGCTAGAGGTGGTGGTCGAGCTACCACAAATGCTAGAGGTGGTGATCGAGCAGGCACAAGTGCTAGAGGTGGTGGTGGTCGGAGAGGAAGCACAAGTGCTAGAGGTGGTGGTGGTCGTAGAGGAATGGTTGATAATGGATCGGCCTTCGGTTTTTTTTTAATTCAGATGGTTGATCTAATAATAATGGTATATTATTTGTTCATACAATTCCTAGCATTTATTCATTTACTGTATTTACGCATTTACTCTCTTTATGTCTTGTGTTAACAATTGTTCTTTTTGTAGGCATGGCTTCATCCGGTTCCAGGACGAGGCCGGCGTGCGCGGACCAAGAGGACATGCCGAAGACGTGGATGGAGGCCAGTTTGGACAAGGAGAAGGAGAAGGATGTGCACACACCATCATGTTGGTGTGCTGATGTTTGTAAGCTGAAGGTGTCCACTGACCGCAACAAGTCATGGACAGAAGGTAGAAGGTTTTTCGTGTGTCCCAACTATGCACATGATCGTCGAAGACCAACTAACGCATATGACATACCACCGGTATGTTAGGTGTACATACAAAAAACATCAACAAGTTGTCACTCATATGTCTAACAAAAACATGGTTTATATGTAGTCCCCTCCTCCACTTTGCAAGTACTTCACTTGGATAGATCACGAGGTACCAAAAGATGTCCAAGAGGACCAACGTCAAGATTGGTTACGGGGCAGCGCCTATTCGAGGAGTCCTATGCACGGGGATTGGAGCGGGAGTGTCATGAGAAGGAGGCTCGTGAGCGCAAGAAGCGTGAGGAAAAGAGGGCACGCAAAGAGAAGGAGGCTCGTCAAGAAGAGAGGGCAAGAAAACTTGCAAGGGCTCGCGATGCACGAGGGGAGGACGAGGCACGTGACAAGAAGGGAAAGTGGCCCCGTACTACTCAGTAGACAAATGGAAAGGCACCGGCGTCGATGATGAACTGTCGAGACTTTGTTTAATGTATCAACTTGTTATTCGAGACCTTGTGTGGTCATGAACTACTTATGTCATTCGAGACATCGTGTATGATGAACTTGTAATTCGAGACTATTTGAGAATGTGCAAACTATGTTCGTCATTCGAGACTAGTATGCTTTGTTCATATTTTTGGTTGAGACTAGCATGCTTTGTCCATGCTAAGCAAAAAGACAAAAGTGTGTGCAAAAACACCAGGTCCACACCCAGACGCCAAGGTCCATGGCGTCTGCCTCCCACACCCAGACGCCAGGGACCCTGGCGTCTGGCTCATTTTGCTCGCGCAGGAGACCAGACACTCTGTCTGATGTGTCTGATGGACACCCAGACGCCAAGGTCCGTGGCGTCTGCCTGCCACACCCAGACGCCAGGGACCCTGGCGTCTGGATCATTTTGCTCGCGCAGGAGACCAGACACCCTGTCTGATGTGTCTGATGGACACCCAGACGCCAAGGTCCTTGGCGTCTGCCTGCCACACCCAGACGCTAGGGACCCTGGCGTCTGGATCATTTTGCTCGCGCAGGAGACCAGACACCCTATCTGATGTGTCTCATGGACATCCAGATGCCAAGGTCCGTGGCGTCTGGTATCCAGAGAGCATTTTTGCAGTTATCTGTCTGATGGATAAGATTCGAGTGGATAAGATTTTTTGGGCCCACTTCTAGCCCTATCATCCATTCATCTCCTCCTCTACCCCTCTCATTTTATTCATATCCACCCACTCTCACCTCTAGCCCTGCCAACGTCACTCCCTCATCCAGCACCCTAACCCCGCTCAAATCTCTCATGAATCGGGCCGGTTTCACCGTTGGATCTTCAGGATTTCAAAACTAGAAGGTAAATCAACTCCACCCCTATTTTTTGGTTGGTTTAATATATTATAGTTTTGTGAAAACCTTAGTTTGTTTTCCTCGTGGTTTAATGTAAGATAGGTTAGCTACTAAGAGATCTGTGTGTTGTAGATGGCTAAGCAGTGGGTGCTTAGCCCTGTTATTCATGTCCAAGGCTTGTCTCCATGTGTTGTGCAAGTTAGTGAAGTGGACCTCACTTTCGATTGGTTGAAGACTAAATTCATGTTGAAGCAAGGGTTGAAGGAAGAGGATTTTGTGTACTACGTCAGCAGGAGGCAGTCAGATGGCCCCGAGGAAAGAAAATTGGTTGACATATCTGATGATGACAAGATTCAAGAAATGCTGGAAGAATGGGAATGGAAAAGGGTTGTTGACTTGCATTGCTACAGGAAACCGAGTTATATGTGATGTTCATGTCGTTTCAACCATCGTGGTCATGAACTACTTATGTCATTCGAGACATTGTATGTGATGAACTTCTCATTCGACACTATTTGTGTAATTTGAACTATGTTTGTAATTTGCTATGTCATTCGAGACATTGTATCGTAGACCATCGTGGTCAGGAACTAATGTTTGTCATTCGATACTATGGGTGTTTGCTAGAACAAAATATATATGTCGTTCGATACTATGCTGTGACAAAATATGAACAAAACGAAAAAACTACTACACCAGGGCCAGACGCCAAGTACCATGGCGTCTGCTCCCCTGACTTAGACCAGACGCCAAGGACCATGGCGTCTGCTCCCCTGACTTAGACCAGACGCCAAGGACCATGGCGTCTGCTCCCCTGACTTTATACCAGACGCCAACGACCCTGGCGTCTGGGTCCCTGTACATAATATTTGACATGCTATTTGACACAGGAAGACAACACATATATAATAATATGACAGGTTCAAAGAACATAGAAGATAGCACATTTCACAGAATTTTCACCACGACAAATTCTTGCATACAAACGACAACAAGTCCACAGATTTTTCATCACGACAAATTCATGCATACATAAGACATCAAGTGCATACATAAGACACCAAATTCAAGACAACAAGAAGCTCACTTCCTCCTTCCTCTCTTCACCATGGTTGCAAGTGTAGGCTCCTCCTCTTCGCTAGTCTCCTCCTCCTCCTCTTCGTTGTATGCCTCCTCCTCCGCCTCAGTGTTGGCCTTATATCTTTGCATTCCTATTGGGATAAGCTTATGAGGATACTCCAGACTATGGAATTGTGTGTTCCATGTCTTCTTTCTACCTTTCTTGCCTGGTCTCTTAGCTATGGCTTTGCCTTTCCTAGATGGTTGTGGAGCATTGCCTTGTGTTGGTTGTGTAGCCTGTGATGGTTGTGGAGCATCAACATCATACTCATGATCCTCTTCATGTGTTGCATCATACTCATGCTCCTCGTGATGTGTTGGCTCCTCTTGATGTGATGGCTCCTCTTCATGGAACTCCTCCTCCATGTCCTCATCGTTCTGTAGATAACGTCATCTATTAGCTGTGGCGGCGCGGCTACCAGGTGCATACACGTCACTAGACTGAGCACCATGGCAAGAAAGCATTGCTGCCATCTTATGAAACTGCTTCTTGAACTTCTACAATAAGACAAAATATGCTATGATATGAGATGCACATAAATAATCCGCGAAAAGAAACTTTTATAATATATTGATCACACCTCCATCGTGCTCCTAAGAGTCCTCTTAGATAATGCACCACCAGGTGGATGACTCAGTGCAACATTGGCATCGTTGACGCACAGAAGCAACTCTCTGCCCTGCAATTCATGAACACACCAAACTTATGTATTTGAAAGAAGACAACATGATGCAAGTATGTTAGAATAGGTCAAACAGACTACCATTTCATCATGCATCGGTGCATAGTCAACGTGAGCCCCTCTGGTGTCTCTCATAGCCATGTTGAAGGTTTGATAACCTTGTGCAGTCTCCGGGTCTTCAGACACCAACTCCGACCACTCCTCATGAGTCCAACTAGGCTTCAGCTTTAACCGGTAACGATCCGCATACCACACTTGGTACTTCTGATATGCTGACTGATTGTGAGGTCTATTCTCTGATTGCACTAACGTGTCTCTTTGATTCCAAATTTCTATCCACGCACAGTGTTTGTTTGCCCAATCCGATATATCCTGATTGTTCCTTCGATCGAACCTACAAATGATGCACGGGACAAAGCATTAGCAAACATTGACTTATTCAATGCTCTACTACATACTCAAGGCATGCTTGCTTACCGATGCAGAGATAGCATTTCCTCCTTGCTCTCCTCAATTGGAATACCTTATCTTCTTCCAAATTGTCTTGCCACACGGTCTACAAAGTGCCACTCGACTGCGAAGAAGCATATCATTGGGCACCTCGCCCGCCAAAGATGGCTATCAAGCATGCACATCTCATTAAGATCAAAGTCACGATCTTCCACATAAGGCAACCAATATACCTGCAAAACAAAGAGATACATTGTTAGCTACATAAGTTTCATTCTTGACTAAATTTTATCTCATCGAACTTCTCAAAACCTGCTCAGCAGTCAAGGTGTCCAGCTCGTTCATATAGCACTTGTATCGCACATGCGAGCTTCCTGTGTAGACTGTCACTTGTTCCCAATAGTAAGCAAGCGTAGGGCGCCGATATGGATCATCATCATGCAACCCGTCATGATTACCCCGTGGGTTTGCCATGAGGGGGTTCTTGAAATCGGGCCGTCCAACCGGGATCCGCTCCCACATCCACACGGATAGACTCCAAACAAACCCAGACAATGAGGATGTATCTCCCTTCCTCTGACACGCCAAGTCAAGCTGCAATCAAACAAACATGTTAGATATGGAGGCGCATGACAAATACAAGATAAATGGTTGTAAATATCTCTTACCTGACGATACAAATATGCTAGTGCGGCCGAACCCCAGCTATACTGGGTATCCCAGTTATTGAGTAGCTCCAAGAACATCCAGAGGGCTGAGTTCCCGGTTGCATCTGAGAAGACTACCTTGGTTAGTACATACCAAAGATAGGCCCGCGCGTACTGCTGCACAACCACATCATTGGCACCCTGAGGGCACGGATTGGTGTTTCCTCTGACCAGTTTTAGTCAGGAATGCCTCACTCTTGCGGTATCGTCCTTGCCTTCCTGAGGGCCGTCGGGCTCAACACCAATTAAAATGCCAGTCCGTTCTCGCCAATTACCAACGCTCACACGACCGGTAACAGCTTGTCCGTTGATAGGAAGGCCGCTTATCATAGCCATGTCCTGTAGGGTCATCGTCATCTCCCCACATGGAAGGTGGAACGAGTGAGTCTCCGGCCTCCAACGATCCACAAGTGCGGTCAGCGCCGCGTGGTTCACCGGCGGAGCGCGTCGCTTAAACTGCAACACGAATGGGAGAAGACCCAATCTCCGAATGTAAGGCTCGTACCGCAGGTCGTAAGTAAAGTCATCAGCGGAATGACCCCTCATGCGCATAGCAACTACAAGCTGCAAATAAAGTGATGTTTTAATCAATACAAGAACACAAATGAGAAACAACAAAAATTGATAAGTCTTGCTTCTTACATGTCCCTTCTCAATGGCACGAGCACGATGCTCCTTATCCCACTCATCAATTAATCCGCCATACCAAGGTCCATCATCATCCGCCATCCTACAAAACAAATCACAAACATATATGAATACATGAACAATATCAAACAATATTATTTCCTTCTTCAAGTTATGCCATATGAACACACCATTCTTCTCACACATAACCACATCGTTTCTTTCTTCTACATATGCACACACATATCATCAAATTTCATCATCTCTTTTGCAAAAAAAATCATGTACACACAATCATCAAATTTCATCATCTCTTTTGCAAAAAAAATTATATCACTTCACACATATAACATTTTTTCTAAATATATTTGCTGGCCAAAGTAGTCTTCTCAGATTCAAACAAATATTATGCCATCTTTATATTCAACATATAGCTAATTTACTAGCACTTGCATACATCATCTATAATTCAAAAAAAATACAAACTATGTCTATTGGTGGACAACTACAAACATCTACCAACTACACTACCTACCAAATCATCTATCAACTACAAATTATTTCCTAAAACAAAGAAACCATCTACTAATCTAACATCACCTAATGTGAAATAATGCATCCAACAAAAGAGGGGAAAACAAAAACAAATTGGAGGGAATAGGGGAGAATACCTCAAGGATGCTTGGGGGGTCAGATCCACAAATTTGGGTGGAGGATGGGGTAGATCAAGGGGGGGTTTGGTGTGAGGGAAAAGGGGGGCGAAGGAGAGAACCCCTCTGTTCGTGCGCCGCGAGGGGGAAGAACAGATGGGTGGGTGGGCTCGGCCCGCGGGGGTTATCCAGCTACCGGGGCCAGACGCCAGGGTCCTTGGCGTCTGGCCCCTTTGCCACGTCAGCAGGTCAACGGGCAGGCGGGCAGTGCGGGCCAGGGGCCAGACGCGAGGATCCGTGGTGTCTGCTTCGCAACCCAAACGACAGGGATGTTGGCGTCTCCTAAAAAGGTCAAAAACAATTATTTTTTTTATAAACGAGGTCAAATCGAGATTTTGTTAGCCACATAGGTCATAACAGTAATTTTGTCCACATCATGGGGAGACTCTTTTTAAGCTTCCAATTTGTTCGTGTTCAATCATGGCAATAACACGAAAACCAGAAATAAAAATTATTTGTAAACCATCTAACGACACCTACACAAGTACTAAGCGAGCCGAAGGCCCGACGCCGTCATTGCCCCTCTATCGTCGGAGTCATGCACAACTTCTTGTAGTAGACAGTCCGAAAGTCGTCGTGCTAAGGCCTCATAGGACCAGCATTCCAGAACAGCAATTATGGCAATAAAATGAACACCTGAAATAAAAAAGACATCAAGATCTGTACACCACCTAGCGATGATTACAAGCACTGAAGCGCGTCATAGGCGCGCGGCCGTCATCGCCCCTCCATCGCAGGAGTCGGGCACAAGTTGTTATAATAGACAGTCGAGAAGTCGTCGTGCTAGACCCCATAGTACCAGCACCCCAGAACAGCAACCGCCGCCGATGAAGAATAACGTAGATCGGAAGGATCTAAACTAAGGACACACGAACGTAAATGAACAAGGACGAGATCTGAGCAAATCTACCAAAGATAGATATGCCGGAGACATACCTCCACACGTCCACCAAAGATAGATATGTGGGTTGGCTGAGTTGTCTTCACCCGTTAGTTTGCAGCTGGAATTGGATGCTATAATTCTATGATACTTAATAACGGTATGAAATTTGAGTGTTCTAATTAGCATTATGAGAATTGAAACTCAAGCACACATAATTTAATACGTTTGATTATTATATAGTTGTAATTTTTTTGTTATAGTGGCATAGTGTGTTGGTCTAGTTGAATGCCGAGAGAACTAAATTTACTTAGCATGCATAATGGCATGATGAGTTGACACTGCTCCATCTCAAAATAATTTACCTGCTTGGGGGTTGGGGCGGGATCCCCCCTCCCCCCACCTCCCAATATATTGGGCCGACCCGTTTGTGGTTTTTTGAACCTTCCCAGAACTGTTCTTTTAATGTTTTCTATACTGTTTTTTTGTTTTTCATATCATTTCTTTTTTTGTTTTTCTTTATTTCTTATTTTTTATTTTATTTTTTCTTCTCCCTTTTCTTTTCTACTTTTTTTCTGCTTCATCACTTTTTTTTACTATTTTTGGCATTTTTTATTTTCAAATTCATTAACACTTTTTTCATCGAATTCAAAAAAGGTTCAACCATGAAAAGAAATGTTCAACAATCCAAAAAATGTTCATCGAAATCAATTTTTTATTCATCAAATTGAGAATGGTTCATAAAATTCAAAAAAATTCATCGAACTACAAGAAGTGCTCATCGGTTTCCTTTTTTGTTCATTGTTTTCAGAAAAGATTCATCACATTGAAATTTTTTCACTGAATTAAAAAAATCATCCATTTTTCAAAAAAATTCTTCAAATTCTTGTTCTTAAAATTTTCAACAATTGTTCTTGAATACAAATTTTGTTCATCAAATTAAAAAAAATGTTCATCAAATGCCCAATTTGTTCATCGATGTCCAAAATATGTTCATCAAATTCAAAAAATTGTCATTCCTTTGAAATCATGGAGATTTTTAATTAAAGAAATGTTCTTTGAATTCGGTGAACATTTCTTAATTCCGTGCGCATTTATAATTTCGTGGACATTTTTTTAAATCATGGAAAATTTTCGAATTCACGAGCATTTCACAAGTTGTAACTTTTTCGAATAAGTTTTACAATGGAAAACAATTTTTAAAAAGAAGATGCTTCAGCTTTCCCGCCTCCTCAAGGGCTGGCCCATGATGGAGCGCGGGGGAGCGGGGTGTATGCGCTCTGTCGTTTGCTGGCGCATACAGCGCTAAATAGGAGGTCTCTTGGTTGGGATCAACTATTTAGATATATAGCATATGCCAGGCTGGGCTGGGCTCGTCTGAGTGAAGGTCTATTGGGTCTGAATTGTGCTTAGCTTCTCTCACGTTGTAGCGCTTAAATTTGCTAGATCTAGTCTGTCATGGGATTCGTGGGCGGAATAGTCCGTCTCCCACACACAGGGAGCGCCGTTACAGGTCCAATCCTTGAAAAAAGTGAAGGTTTACTAAAAACACGAACTTTTCAAAATTGTATGCTTTTGAAAAAATGAGTTTCTTTTGGAAACACGATTTTTTTTTTGAAAAAACACCACTCCTTTTTTAAATACATGAACACTTTTTAGAAATATTGAACGTCTATAAAATAGGGAAGATATTTTCAAAAATCCTTAACATTTCTTGAATTTATGAAATAATTTTTGAAAATGAGAACATTTATTGAAATTTTGAATAATTTTTGAAAATGTAAATATTTTTATTTCCAAAAAGGATTATTTTAGATATTCCTAACAAAATTTTAAACATTGACATTTGTTGAAAACTCCTGATTGTTTTTGAAATGCATAAGAACTTTTGAATATTCTTTAGAAGATTACTTACTGAAAAAAGAAGCCAAAAAAAGGAAGAAAGAAATAGAAAAAAGAGAAAAAAAATGAAAACCAGTAAAAACTGAACCTAAACCTTCAAGAAGGTTCCCAAACTCAGAGAATGGGCCGGTCCAGCTGGCTGGCTTCTCTGCGAAGTAGTGTGATGCAATCTGGCTTCTCTTCTCTACGAAACCATCAATGAAACTATCCTAGTCTTGATCCCAAAGGTAAAGAATCCCACACTCTTGTCACAGTTCCCCCCGATAAGTTTGTGCAATGTTTTTTATAAAATTGCTTCCAAGGTGATCTCAAATAGACTGAAGTTAATCCTGCCAGATATAATTTCCGAAGAGCAACCAGCTTTTGTCCCAGGTGGACTTATAACTGATAACATAATAACTGCCTATGAGTGTTTGCATTTCATGAAGCGAAACAGGGCCAAAGAACATCAATCTTGTGCATTCAAGCTTGATATGATGAAAGCATATGATAGGGTGGAGTGGACCTATCTTCGAGCAATCATGCTTAAGCTTGGCTTTACAGATAATTGGATCGATATTGTCATGAGCCTGGTCACTTCAGTAAATTTTTTAGTCTTGTTTAATGGGAAGAAGCTGGAGCAATTTACACCATCACGAGGGATCCGACAAGGGGACCCGATATCTTCATACTTGTTCTTCATAGCAGCAGAGGGCCTGTCGTGCCTCCTAAAATCACAAAGACAGTCATCCAATCTGGACGGGATACAAGTGGCTCCTACGATGCCGCCAGTTAACCATCTCCTATTCGCTGATGACGGCATGTTGTTCTTCAAGGCAAATAGTGTGGAAGCTAACGAGGTGAACCAATTGTTGGATGTTTATTGTCAGGCTACGGGCCAAAGGATTAACTACGCTAAGTCATCCATCTTCTTCAGCAAAGGGGTTCCGGACAATATCCGCAATGAGATCAAAGGTTTGTTGAATGTTCCCAATGATACTCTAAACAAAAAGTACTTGGGTATGCCTTCAGATATAGGGAGTTCAAAGAATGGTGCATTTAAATACCTTAAAGATCGTTTGTGGAGCAAGATTCAGGGACGGATAGAGAGGACACTCTCAACTGCAGGAAAGGAAGTCTTGGTGAAATCAATAGCACAATCAGTCCCAGTATATTCCATGTCGTGCTTCAAGTTACCCAGAGGTCTTTGTGAGCATTTGAATATGTTGATTCGGAAATTCTGGTGGGGTAGTAAAAACGGATAGTGCAAACCCCATTGGGTGTCATGGAAGGCTATGACGCAGCCTAAAGGAATGGGAGGTTTGGGTTTCAAAGACTTCGAGCTCTTCAACTTAGCAATGCTAACATGACAGGCCTGGCGCCTGCTACAAGAGCCGGAGTCTTTGAGTGCTCGTATTCTGAAAAGTATTTACTACCCCAACACTAGCATTCTTCAGGCCACTTTGGGTAACCATCCTAGCCAAATCTGGAGGGCTATCATTGAAGGGCGTGACACCTTGAAACAAGGCTTGATCAGGCGCATCGGCAATGGTGTAACAACCAACATTTGGGAAGACAACTGGCTCCCCCGGGAGGAGATGATGAGACCTTATGGCTACATTGCAGCAAACCCACCTGCAGTTGTTTCTGACCTAATTGATTCGACCTCGACCACATGGAATAAGGAGAAGCTAGAAGCCATGTTTATGCACTTTGATGTGAAGGTTATCTTGAGCATCCCGCTAAGCATAATGAACCTGCAAGATTTTTGGGGCTGGGCTCATGAGAAAAATGGCAAGTCTTCCGTCAGATCAGCGTACTGAATGCTTGTGGCAACACGGCAAAGGTGAGAGGCTTGGCTGGATGGTACAACGGGATCCTCGAGTAGTCACCTGGAGGATGGATCATGGAAAACTTTGTGGCAGACAGAGGTACTAGCTAAAGTACGTATGTTCTTATGGAGACTCTCTAAGCACTTGCTACCAACAGAGGATGTACGTGCGCATCGACACATGTCTACTTCGAGTTCATCCCGGATATGTGGTGTGCTGGATTCATGGTGGCATTACCTCCTTGAGTGTACAGTATCCAGATGTACGTGGGCTCTCATCGATGAGGATCTCAGGAGCAAGTTAGTGGTGAACACTGAACCAAGCACAAAGAACTGGCTCTTCTCGCTACTAGAAACACTATCGCATGAACAGTTCGTTCTAACTACAGTCACTTTATGGGCAATCTGGTCTTCTAGGAGGAAAGCCATCCACAAAGCTATATTTCAATCTCCACATGTAATACAATATTTCATTTCTTGCTTTTATTGCAGACTTGAATCTCTTGCGGGCGGAGCAGCCAGTACAGCGGAGAGCGGCTAATGTGCAGGCAGGAACCATTACTCGGCCAAGGGCTCCTCCGGAAAACTTTGCTAAGATTCACGTGGACGCTGGAGTACGCGCCTGAAAGCACAAGTGCTCCCTGGGTGATTTTGGTATTTAATGTCAACATATCTCTTGTTGGACTAATATTTTTATCTAGTATATTTCAGATAAGTCCAACAGTGGAGTGGCATGGACAAGAGGATGTGGAACCCCTTCAAGATGCTAAGGACAAAGGATTGGCTCGAGCTCAAAGCTCAGGACTCTACATTTTACTTTTAGTGATCTAAGATCACATTGAGTCCATAGGAAAGCCAATACTATTAAAAGGGGATGAGGTGTTGCTTAATGGCTTGCTTGCTCAAAATGCTTAGTGATATGCTCCAAAAACTCTCAACCACTTTCTCATATCCACATATGTCCCAAACCAAAAGTCAAACTCGGCCCCACCAATTTGATCTATCTGGTGCCACCGAGTTCATTTGACATAGCCACTGCCAGAAACCCTAGTCACTTCGGTCTCACCGATAGGGATCTCGGTCTCACCGAGATGAGATTGCAAACTCTTTGTTTCCCTTCGTAACATTTCGTTCTAACCGAGATGAGCGATCAGTCCCACCGAGTTCGCAATGCAAACTCTCTGTGTCCCTTTCGTAACATTTCGGTCTCATCGAGATGAGCAAATCGGTCCCACCGAGTTTGCCTGACCAACTCTCTGGTTAGCTTATTAGCAAAGTTGGTCCCACCAAGTTTGTGTAATCGGTCTCACTGAGATTACGTTATGCCCTAACCCTAACAAAATTGGTCCCATTGAGTTCACATGTCGGTCCCACCGAAGTGCCTAACGGTCACATTATGAACTAAATCGGTCTGACCAAGTTTCATGATTCGGTCTCACCGAGTTTGGTAAATTGTGTATAACGGTTAGATTTTGTGTGGAGGCTATATATACCCCTCCACCCTCTCTTCATTCATGGAGAAAGCCATCAGAACATGCCTACACTTCCAGCATTCATTTTCTGAGAGAGAACCACCTATTGATGTGTTGAGGCCAAGATATTCCAATCCTACCATATGAATCTTGATCTCTAGCCTTCCCCAAGTTGCTTTCCACTCAAATCATCTTTCCACCAAATCCAATCCTATGAGAGAGAGTTGAGTGTTGGGGAGACTATCATTTGAAGCACAAGAGCAAGGAGTTCATCATCAACACACCATCTATTACCTTTTGGAGAGTGGTGTATCCTAGATTGGTTAGGTGTCACTTGGGAGCCTCCGTCAAGATTGTGGAGTTGAACCAATGAGTTTGTATGGGTAAGGAGATCGCCTACTCCGTGAAGATCTACCCTAGTGAGGCAAGTCCTTCGTGGGCGATGGACATGGTGGGATAGACAAGGTTGCTTCTTCGTGGACCCTTCGTGGGTGGAGCCCTCCATGGACTCGCGCAGTCGTTACCCTTCGTGGGTTGAAGTCTCCATCAACGTGGATGTACGATAGCACCACCTATCGGAACCACGCCAAAAATCTCCGTGTCTCCAATTGCGTTTGCACACTCCAATCCCATCCCTTTACATTCTTGCAATTTGCATGCTTTACTTTCCGCTGCTCATATACTCTTGTCATGCTTGCTTGATATGTATTGTGAATGTTCAAACTTTTCCTTAAACTCCACCTCAACTTGAAAAACTTCAAAATTGCTACTTTTCTTGGTTGAGAGTCTATTCACCCCCCTTTAGACACCTTTTCTCGATCCCTTTCAATTGGTATCAGAGCTTTGGTCTCCATTGCTTTGGTTTAATCACCATTGGAGGAAGATGGATGAGTCTACGTTAGGGAGTCTTAGACATAGAGTGCCTATACTTGATGGAGAGTACTTTCATGAGTGGAAAAAAGAGATGCTTGAGATTTTCAATGAATATCATTTGAGCAAGTATATTACCAATCCTTGTGCTCGCCCCGTTGATCCTTGCATTCCACTCCCGATGAGGATCTTGACATGATTCGCAATCTTAGAACTATCAATCTTATCATTAGAGGATTGCCTAGAAATTTGATTGGTCACTTGCCTACTCTTGATTGTGCTTATAATATATGGAGATTTCTTGAGGAAATATTTCCAAACTATTCCATGCAAAATCTAGATGAGATTCTTCATAAGTCAATTGCCTTGAATAAAATGAGTACTAGTGACCCTAAGTTTGATGACTGTCTGTTTGAGCTTCGTGACCTTATGCATGCCAAAGGAGATGTTGGAATCATTAGCAATATCATCTCTGAAGCCATTAGATTTCATAAAGATGATTATTGTCATGATCATTTATTTAATGAATCACTCTCTCTAGGGGTTGATCCATCACATGACGATGTTGAACATGGATACTATGATGAGGATAATGATAGTGATTATGATCTTGATGATGTAATGAGACACTTTGGTCTTATGGCTAATCTTCGCGGCTACATGGCTGGAGGAAAGGAATGGGTCCTTGATAGTGGATGTACTGACCACATGACCGAAGATAAAGATATGTTTCGTGAGCTTGCTGAAAATGACGGCCCTTGAAAGTATGTCACTTTTGGTTATAACTCAAAGGGTAAGGTGGTTGGCCTCAGTAAGGTGGCCATCTCACATGATAGCTCCATACAAAATGCCATGCTCGTTGAATCTCTTGGCTATAATTTACTTTCTGTATCTAGACTTGCTGATTTCGGTTTCAATGTCCTATTTACTAAAGTAGATTGCCAAGTGTTTCGAAGAGATAATCATAAAATGGTCTTTCCCGGCATACGTAGAGGTGATCTATACATTGTTAATTTCACTAAAAAGGCTCAACCTAGAACTTGCTAATCTTCTAAAGGCTGGTTGTGGCATAGATGGTTAGGTCATGTGGGCATGCGAAACCTTGACAAGCTTATTAAAGGTGATCATATCCTTGGTGTTAAAGATGTCATATTTGATAAGGATAGACTTTGTAGCGCTTGCCAAGCAGGAAAACAGGTTGGAGGAAGCCACCCCGTGAAGAACATCATGACCACGAGAAGACCGCTCGAGCTACTTCATATGGATCTCTTTGGTCCCAACGCCTACAAAAGTTGTTGGGGAACGTAGTAATTTCAAAAAAAATCCTACGCACACGCAAGATCATGGTGATGGCATAGCAACGAGAGGGGAGAGTGTTGTCCACGTACCCTCGTAGACCGTAAGCGGAAGCGCTATGACAACGCGGTTGATGTAGTCGTACGTCTTCACGATCCGACCGATCCATGCACCGAACGTACGGCACCTCTGTGTTCAGCACACGTTCAGCTCGATGACGTTCCCCGGGCTCCAATCCAGCAAAGCATCGGGGATGAGTTCCGTCAGCACGATGGCGTGGTGACGATGATGATGTTCTACCGGCGTAGGGCTTCGCCTAAACTCCGTGACGATATGACCGAGGTGGAATATGGTGGAGGGGGGCACCGCACACGGTTAAGGAACGATCCGTAGATCAACTTGTGTTGTCGTGCCTAGAGGTGCCCCCTGCCCCCGTATATAAAGGAGCAAGGGGGGAGGGGGCGGCCGGCCTAGGAGGGGCGCGCCAAGGGGAGTCCTACTCCCACCGGGAGTAGGACTCCCTCCTTCCTTGTTGGAGTAGGAGAAGGGGGGAAAGAGGGGGAGAGGAGGAAGGAAAGGGGGGCCGCACCCCTTGTCCAATTCAGACCAGAGGGGGGCTGCGCGCCTCCTTCCTTTCGGCCTCTCTCCTCTATTCCCGTATGGACCAATAAGGCCCATATACTCCCCGGCGAATTCCCGTAACTCTCCGGTACTCCGAAAAATACCCGAATCACTCAGAACCTTTCCAAACTCTAAATATAGTCGTCCAATATATCGATCTTTACGTCTCGACCATTTCGAGACTCCTCGTCATGTCCCCGATCTCATTCGGGACTCCGAACTCCTTCGGTACATCAAAACTCATAAACTCATAATATAACTGTCATCGAAACCTTAAGCGTACGAACCCTACGGGTTCGAGAACTATGTAGACATGACCTAGAACTATTCTTGGTCAATAACCAATAGAGGAACCTAGATGCTCATATTGGCTCCTACATATTCTACGAAGATCTTTATCGGTCAAACCGCATAACAACATACGTTGTTCCCTTTGTCATCGGTATGTTACTTGCCCGAGATTCGATCGTCGGTATCCAATACCTAGTTCAATCTCGTTACCGGCAAGTCTCTTTACTCGTTCCGTAATACATCATCCCACAACTAACTCATTAGTTGCAATGCTTGCAAGGCTTAAGTGATATGTATTACCAAGAGGGCCCAGAGATACCTCTCCGACAATCGGAGTGACAAAACCTAATCTCGAAATATGCCAACCCAACATGTACCTTCGGAGACACCTGTAGAGCACCTTTATAATCACCCAGTTACGTTGTGACATTTAGTAGCACACAAAGTGTTCCTCTGGTAAACGGGAGTTGCATAATCTCATAGTCACAGGAACATGTATAAGTCATGAAGAAAGCAGTAGCAACATACTAAACGATCGTGTGCTAAGCTAACGGAATGGGTCAAGTCAATCACATCATTCTCCTAATGATGTGATCCCGTTAATCAAATGACAACTCTTTTGTCCATGGCTAGGAAACTTAACCATCTTTGATTCACGAGCTAGTCAAGTAGAGGCATACAAGTGACACTATGTTTGTCTATGTATTCACACATGTATTATGTTTCCGATTAATACAATTCTAGCATGAATAATAAACATTTATCATGAAATAAGGAAATAAATAATAACTTTATTATTGCCTCTAGGGCATATTTCCTTCAGTCTCCCACTTGCACTAGAGTCAATAATCTAGTTCACATCACCATGTGATTTAACACCAATATTCACATCTGTATGTGATTAATACCCATAGTTCACATCGTCATGTGATCAACGCCCAAAGGGTTTACTAGAGTCAATAATCTAGTTCACATGGCTATGTGATTAACACCCAAAGAGTACTATGGTATGATCATGTTTTGCTCATGAGAGAAGTTTAGTCAACGGGTCTGTCACATTCAGAGTCGTATGTATTGTGCAAATATTCTATGTCCACAATGCTCTGCGCGGAGCTACTCTAGCTAATTGCTCCCACTTTCAATATGTATCCAGATTGAGACTTAGAGTCATCTGGATTGGTGTAAAAGCTTGCATCGTTGTAACCTTTTACGACTGGCTCTTTTATCACCTCCATAATCGAGAAACATCTCCTTAGTCCTCACTAAGGATATTCTTGACCGCTGTTCTAGTGATCTACTTTTAGATCAAAATTGTATTCCTTTGCCAAACTCAGAGCAAGGTATACAATAGGTCTGGTACACAGCATGACATACTTTATAGAACCTATGGCTGATGCATAGGGAATGACTGTTCATTCTTTTCTATTTTCTGCCATGGTCGGGTTTTGAGTCTTACTCAACTTCACACCTTGCAACACAGGCAAGAACTCTTTCTTTGACTGTTCCATTTTGAACTACTTCAAAATCTTGTCAAGGTATGTACTCATTGAAAAATCTTATCAAGCGTCTTGATCTATCTCTATAGATCTTGATGCTCAATGTGTAAGCAGCTTCACCAAGGTCTTTCTTTGAAAAACTCCTTTCAAACACTCCTTTATGCTTTGCAGAATAATTCTACATTATTTCCGATCAACAATATGTCATTCACATATACTTATCAGAAAGGCTGTAGTGCTCCCACTCACTTTCTTGTAAATACAGGCCTTTCCAAAAGTCTGTATAAAACCATATGCTTTGATCAACACATCAAAGCATATATCCCAACTCCGAGATGCTTGCACCAGTCCATTGATGGATCGCTGGAGCTTGCACATTTTGTTAGCACCTTTCGGATCGAAAAAACCTTCTGGTTGCATCATATACAACTCTTCTTTAAAAAATCCATTAAGGAATGCAGTTTTGACATCCATTTGCCAGATTTCATAAAATGTGGCAATTGCTAACATGATTCAGACAAACTTAAGCATAGATACGAGTGAAAAACTCTCATCGTAGTCAACACCTTGAACTTGTCAAAAACCTTTTGCGACAATTCTAGCTTTGTAGATAGTAACACTATCAGCGCCCGTCTTCCTCTTGAAGATCCATTTAATCTCAATGTCTCGCCGATCATTGGGCAAGTCAATCAAAGTCCATATTTTGTTTTCATACATGGATCTTATCTCAGATCTCATGGCCTCAAGCCATTTTGCGGAATCTGGGCTCACCATCGCTTCTTCATAGTTCGTAGGTTCGTCATGGTCTAGTAACATAACTTCCAGAATAGGATTACCGTACCACTCTAGTGCGGATCTTACTCTGGAAGACCTACGAGGTTCTGTAGTAACTTAATCTGAAGTTTCATGATCATCATCATTAACTTCCTCACTAATTGGTGTAGTAGTCACAGGAACAGATTTCTGTGATGAACTACTTTCAAATAAGGGAGCAGGTACAGTTACCTCATCAAGTTCTACTTTTCTCCCACTCACTTCTTTCGAGAGAAACTCCTTCTCTAGAAAGGATCCATTCTTAGCAACGAATGTTTTGCCTTTGGATTTGTGATAGAAGGAGTACCCAACAGTTTCCTTTGGGTATTCTATGAAGACGCACTTCTCCGATTTGGGTTCGAGCTTATCAGGTTGAAACTTTTTCATATAAGCATCGCAACTCCAAACTTTTAAGAAACGACAGCTTAGGTTTACTGCTAAACCATAGTTCATATGGTGTCGTCTCAACGGATTTAGATGGTGCCCTTTTAAACGTGAATGCAGTTGTCTCTAATGCACAACCCCAAAACGATAGTGGTAAAATCGATAAGAGACATCATAGATCGCACCATATCCAATAAAGTGCAGTTACGACGTTCGGACACACCATAACGTTGTGGTGTTCCAGGTGGCGTGAGCTGTGAAACTATTTCACATTGTTTTAATTGAAGACCAAACTCGTAACTCAAATATTCGTCTCCGCGATCAGATCGTAGAAACTTTATTTTCTTGTTACGATGATTTTTCCACTTCACTCTGAAATTCTTTGAACCTTTCAATTATTTCAGACTTATGTTTCATCAAGTAGATATACCCATATCTGCTCAAATCATCTGTGAAGGTTAGAAAATAAAGATACTTGCCACGAGCCTTAACACTAATCGGATGGCATACATCGGTATGTATTATTTCCAATAAGTTAGTAGCTCGTTCCATTGTTCCGGAGAACGGAGTTTTAGTCATCTTGCCCAAAAGGCACGGTTCGCAAGCATCAAATGATTCATAACCAAGTGATTCCGAAAATCCATCTTTATGGAGTTTCTTCATGCGCTTTACACCGATATGACCCAAACGGCAGTGCCACAAATAAGTTGCACTATCATTATTAACTTTGCATCTTTTGGCATCAATATTATGAATATGTGTATCACTACGATCGAGATCCAACAAACTATTTTCATTGGGTGTATGACCATCAAAGATTTTATTCATTTAAACAAAACAACAATTATTCTCTGATTTTAAATGAATAACCGTATTGCAATAAACATGATCAAATCATATTCATGCTCAACGCAAACGCCAAATAACATTTATTTAGGTTCAACACTAATCTCGAAAGTATAGGGAGTGTGCGATGATGATCATATCAATCTTGGAACCACTTCCAACACTCATCGTCACTTCCCATTCAACCAGTCTCTGTTTATATAACTCTTGTTTCGAGTTACTAGTCTTAGCAACTGAACAAGTATCAAATACTCAGGGGCTACTATAAACACTAGTAAGGCACACATCAATAACCTGTATATCAAATATACCCTTGTTCACTTCGCCATCCTTCTTATCCACCAAATATTCAGGGTATTTCCGTTTCCAATGACCATTTCCTTTGCAGTGTAAGCACTCAGTTTCAGGCTTTGGTTCAGCTTTGGCCTTCTTCGTGGGAGTGACAACTTGCTTGTCATTCTACTTAAAGTTCTCTTTCTATCCCTTTGCCCTTTTCTTGAAACTAGTGGTCTTGTGAATCATCAACACTTGATGCTCTTTCTTGATTTCTACCTTCATCGATTTCAACATCACGAAGAGCTCGGGAATCGTTTTCGTCATCCCTTGCATACTATAGTTCATCACAAAGTTCTACTAACTTAGTGATGGTGACTAGAGAACTCTGTCAATCACTATCTTATCTGGAAGATTAACTCCCACTTGATTCAAGCGATTGTAGTACCCAGACAATCTGAGCACATGCTCACTAGTTGAGCGATTCTCCTCCATCTTTTAGCAATAGAACTTGTTGGAGACTTCATATCTCTCAACTCGGGTATTTGCTTGAAATATTAACTTCAATTCCTGGAACATCTCATATGGTCCATGACGTTCAAAACGTCTTTGAAGTCCCGATTCTAAGCCATTAAGCATGGTGCACTAAACTATCAAGTAGTCATCATATTGAGCTAGCCAAACGTTCATAACGTCTGCATCTGCTCCTGCAATAGGTTTGTCACCTAGCGGTGCATCAAGGACATAATTCTTCTGCGCAGCAATGAGGATAAACCTCATATCACGGATCCAATCCGCATCATTGCTACTAACATTTTTCAACACAATTTTCTCTAGGAACATATCAAAATAAACATATGAAAGCAACAATGTAAGCTATTGATCTACAACATAATTTGCAAAATACTACCAGGACTAAGTTCATGATAAATTTAAGTTCAATTAATCATATTACTTAAGAACTCCCACTTAGAAAGACATCTCTCGAGTCATCTAAGTGATCACGTGATCCAAATCAACTAAACCATAACCGATCATCACGTGAGATGGAGTAGTTTTCAATGGTGAACATCACTATGTTGATCATATCTACTATATGATTCACGCTCGACCTTTCGGTCTCTGTGTTCCGAGGCCATATCTGTATATGCTAGGCTCGTCAAGTATAACCTGAATATTCTGCGTGTGCAAAACTGGCTTGCACCCGATGTAGATGGAGGTAGAGCTTATCACACCCGATCATCACGTGGTGTCTGGGCACGACGAACTTTGGCAACGGTGCATATTCAGGGAGAACACTTCTTGATAATTTTTAGTGAGAGATCATCTTAAAATGTTACCGTCAATCAAAGCAAGATAAGATGCATAAAGGATAAACATCACATGCAATCAATATAAGTGATATGATATGGCCATCATCATCTTGTGCTTGTGATCTCCATCTCCGAAGCACCGTCTGATCACCATCGTCACCGGTGCGACACCTTGATCTCCATCGTAGCATTATTGTCGTTTACGCCAACTATTGCTTCTACGACTATCGCTACCGCTTAGTGATAAAGTAAAGCAATTACAGGGTGTTTGCATTTCATACAATAAAGCGACAACCATATGGCTCCTGCCAGTTGCCGATAACTTTCGGTTACAAAACATGATCATCTCATACAAAAAATATAGCATCACGTCTTGACCATATCACATCACAACATGCCCTGCAAAAACAAGTTAGACGTCCTCTACTTTGTTATTGCAAATTTTACGTGGCTGCTACGGGCTTAGCAAGAACCGTTCTTACCTACGCATCAAAACCACAACGATAGTTTGACAAGTTAGTGTTGTTTTAACCTTCGCAAGGACCGGGCGTAGCCACACTCGATTCAGCTAAAGTGAGAGAGACAGATACCCGCCAGCCACCTTTAAGCACGAGTGCTCGTAACGGTGAAACCAGTCTCGCGTAAGCGTACGCGTAATGTCGGTCTGGGCCGCTTCATCTCACAATACCGCCGAACCAAAGTATGACATGCTGGTAAGCAGTATGACTTGTATCGTCCACAACTCACTTGTGTTCTACTCGTGCATATGACATCTACGCATAAAACCTAGGCTCAGATGCCACTGTTGGGGAACGTAGTAATTTCAAAAAAAAAATCCTACGCACACGCAAGATCATGGTGATGGCATAGCAACGAGAGGGGAGAGTGTTGTCCACGTACCCTCGTAGACCGTAAGTGGAAGCGTTATGACACTACAAGAAATATGTCAACTTGTAACCACCACTATTGGTCACTGAAAGGTCACAAATTTCCATTTGCGACCTTTTTGTGACCAAAAACAGAAGGTCAAAAGCTGGCCGTCATAAACTGACTATAGCGACCTTTCTTCTGGAATGGTCGAAGACGTTTACGACCAAAATACGTCTATTGTTTCGTTTTGGTCACTAGCAACCTCCCCAGGCCACGTAGGCATCCAGCGTGGCAAGCTGATGTGGCACAAGATTCAGCCCGGTCCAATTCGGTTTTCTACATGGGCCTAGCCCAATAATTCGGCCTTTTTATATATTTTTTCTTGATTAATTTTGGTCAACTGCATGGGCCAGGCCCAACATTTAAGCCATTTTATTTTTGGGTCGTAGCCTTTTTAGTCCATTGATTTTTATAGTTTCAGCCATTATACATTGGGGTACCACTAGTAAGCCAGCCCCACATGTCATGCTTATCTCAAAATATGTCCCACATGTCAGAAATTTCGAAATTTGTCAAACAACCATTATAACTTGGACCCTCTTGTCATGTTTCCATTTCACGGGTATTCAAATCACATACACAATCATTGTTTTGAACATACTAGAGAGCAAATGAAATTCATCCAAAACAAGACTACATTAGTCTATTACAATTCAGTATACTGCAACCCAGATATGCGTACAATTACAACACATAATATGCTCCTCTTTGTTGATATGATTCACAACTTCGGCCTTGGATTCACACTTCACCTGTGCAAAGAATAAGAATGAAAATATAAGAATAAGAATGTGTTCATGGAGTGATCCAATAACTTATTGCAAGAATTGACATCAAATGCCATGTAGATAAATAGTATGACTAACACTAACCAGTACGTGTTCATGGAGTGACAAATGTTCTCACTAGCTAGGATTTTTTTTGGTATATAGTATACTGACATGTGCAACTCTAACTAAATTGATCATAGAAATGAAAAGAACTGTAAGCATGTTTTTTTGGGTATATAGTATACTGACATGTTCATTTAGAATCTAGGCAACAGCAGATACACACCAGCAGATACACATTCAGAATCCAGTCAAATTTTAAGCAACAGGAGAACAGATCTAACAGACCAGACCATAATCAGCATGCATCAGGATTTATGGTTCTAGCAAAAAAGTGGCTGACTAACAAACTAGATATGCTTCTGCAGACTAACAAAATGGCAGCAAACATACTAATCAGATTGATTCGTTCAATTAGGGCTTGTTATAGATTATGCCCATCTAATTTATTCCCATCTAATTTATACAAAATGGCAGCAAACATACTAATCAGATTTATATTAACAAACTAGATATATTCCCATCTAATTTATTCCAATGGATTAGGCCATGTTAGTACTGAACCTACAACATTCTAATTACCTGCAACTAATCAGTAGCATACATGACATCAAAGGGATGCAAACTAGATAATTTAGTAGTCATCTACAGCACAGAACAGTAGGCATTCTAACTTGCAGCAGAAAATCAGTAGCTAGATGACCACCAACAACACAAATCAGCTCAAACACTCGGTCCTCGACGTGGCGTACAACAAGTAATAAGCCATGGAACCGAGGCCAAACTATAGCATCACAGAAAACAGAGGGGAACAAAGGGGTGGAGGGGCTCACCATGGGGGTGCTGCTGCTGCTCATCCATGGTCGGTCGTCCTACATCCATCCGACGACAACTGCTCATTCATGGCAGGAAACCACATCACATCTCAGTCAAAGGAATGGAGGGTAAGGGAAGAAGAAGAAACTGAAGGTAAGAAGACCTGGATGGCGTCGGAGCAGTGGTGGAGGGGCGTCCTCCATGGGCGCCGCCTCTGCGTCCACCACCGGGAACATCTCGTTCAGGTCCTTGGCCCGCAGCGCCTGCACGCACCAGATTAGATCACAGTGCGGCGTCAAAGCTAGAGATCGATGCAACTTCAATTCAAAACTGGATATCAAAGAACAATGTACAGAAGAACTTGCCATTTAGTTCTGCATGATCATCACGGTCTACAATAACAATACAGCATGGCCTTCTGCTTCTGTAGCTAATCAGCGCCAAGAGTAGATCTCCGAGGTAATTGAAGTGCCTTGCAATGCCCCTAAATGCAACAAAGAAGGGCTTGTTAAAGTATTTTTACATTCATTCAGGATAGCAGCTTTTCTTTTTCTTGCAAAAGGACAACAGTTAACAAGTATAATTACTCCCAAGAAAAGGTTTGAAAAACCCAACATGTCTAGGAAACAACTGTTCAGCAAAGTGCAGCGGCTGGATAAATCTGTCATGCACATCATTTAAGCGAAAAGTGTTCCAACTAGTATGGAACCACATATTTGTTATCTGTGTATCTACACACCTTTTGGCGTCCTTGCATTTTTTTCTTCGTTCGACTAAACAGGACGGGCTGAATGTTCAGAAAAGATGCAAGTGTATGTGTGCTCTTATTTTGTTTACACTCCATAAACAGAAAGAGATTACTGGCAACTACTCCATGGCTAATTAACCCTTCCCTACAGCACTTATACATGCATGCCCATAACTATGTACTCTCAGATCAGATGTTGCCTAGCTAGCTTGTTTTAAGGATCCTTTCAACCTTGCTATGGAAGATACCATACTTGTAGCAGCAGCATCATGTATATGCATGGCTGGCTTGACTGGCGCAGGAAGTTGATCAAGGACGGTGGTCCGATTGACAGACAGCTAGTGGTCCTCCTCGGCCACCCACCTGCATCCATTCCAATCCAGCGTCATTGTAATATTTATAGGAAAAATTCAAATGATATGAAATGAGCTACCATGACCGTGGTCTCCGAGCTACAATTATTTTATGATATGAAATACTTCTGTTATAGGAAAAACATATAATCTTGATGGACTATATAGTGAATCTAGGGATTAATCATTTTCATTAATTGATCATTTGAATTTTGTTAATATTTATGGACTACACATGGACAAAAAACTTGAAATGATTTATTTGTTTGCAGACTAAGGAGACGACCATGATATACAGACTTGCATTCTATAACATGACATATCTTCAAGGTCCAGAGTACCAAGAAACATAACCTATCTAGTGCACATGTACCCAGAAATAACCATATTTTGTAAAACAAATAGGGAGCCCTCTAGTGGATCTGACGATGTATCTATCATAACACTGGGAAGGGACAGAAGAAAAATGAGGGGATTTGGGCTGTGCAAATCGAATCAACCTTGAAGGCCGCCGGTGAGCTTGACCTGGACGCCCTTGTCGACGAACTTGCCAGGTCGAGCGTCGTCTCCTTGCGCCTTGCCTGAGTAAAAAAACAAACAAACAGCACATCATCAACGGGACGCTCATACCAACACGAATCGAATCATCGAACCAGCCTGCAGCACCAGCTTACCATCTCGGGGACGCGGACCGAGGGGGAGCCTGGGCGGACCAAGGAGGAAGACATCGGCGCTGGGCGTTGAAGATCTGGCGGCACGCGTAGAGTAGTCGGGGGGCTCTTCTTCTCGCTTGCCTATGAATCTCGCCTGATCTGCTCCGCGGGCAGGCGTCTTCGTTGGAGCAGCAAGGCGAACGAAGTAGTTGGCGTGTTCGTTGATGGTGAGGCAGGCGGCCGCCGATGGCGAAGATGGCTGGAGCAGCGAGGCGACGTGGGTGGGGAGGCGGTGGTGGATGGGCGGCAAAGGTGGGGGATGGGAGGGTGCAGACCGGCGGCGAGGGGACAGGGAGATGGCGGCGGATCTGGATCGGGGAGCAGCGGTGGATCTGGATCGGGGAGCAGCGGTGGGAGGCAGCTGCAAGCGCTAGGGTTGAGAGGGGTTTGCTGCAAGAGAGAGCGAGAGAGAGAAGCTAGATCGGGAAGGGGGCGGTAGCGAGGAGATGGGGACGAGGGAGGAAGGGGGCGAACGGGGAGGGGTCGATCTGAGCTAGGGTTTGGGCTGGGGGTGGTGGGTATCTCTTTTTCTTTTCTTTTTTTTCTTTTCTGTAGATAGATGGATGGATGGATGTGGGATGGAGAGATGGATGGATGGATGGATGGACGCCATGTCATCGATCCGTGGACGGAGTTATGATTGGTTCAGAAAATCAGTGATGTAGAATAGTTTTTAAGTACTAAAAATAAAGAGATTTTATGAAGTAGCTATCAAAAATATTTTGCAAAAGGGCACCACACAAATTTTCACTAGAGTTAGACCACATTTTATGGATTAGGACCAATTTGTATGCATTTTTCATATTTCTAGCTATTTTTAATCATTTTTTGAGTGCTCAAAATGGTTTTTTTTGTGAAGGAACTACCAAATAATTGTTGCAAAATTGGACCAAGTCATTTTTCTAAAATATTAGGCCATATTTAATGCACAATTGACCAAATTGTTGGGTGTCAAAAGCTTTTATCCACCTCTCGTGAAAAAGACAAATTTCGTCGATTCAGTAGGAAGCGGGTCAAATTTGAACTGCAGCTACCTCGTAGTTTCCTCTTTATTTTTTAAAAAAATCATTTCTAGGTACATAAGTATCTATTTAATCAGAGAAACACCAAAAAAATTCCAAGATTCGACCACTAGCTAGGAACGGTCATTCCCGTCGTTTTGACCGCGTTTTGAAACGGGCATAAAAAATTCAAAAAAAAACTAAAAATTGGGAAACCTTCGCATTGTTTCATTATATGTGCCCAAGTTCCTAGGAAAAATAACAAACTTGTAATACGGCAATTATTTTAAAAAAGTGTTCTCAAAAATGAGCTATCATCTCTCAAGATTCATGGCTTTCAAGGCAAATGATCAAACTTATGGCCATATTCGTGGCATAGTTTGTTCAAATGATCTCATATTGTGCACAAGGGTGCATATTGGAATGGCAAACAATGTTGCCTAAGGAAGTTTTCATTTTCTTTGGACGAAAAAACCATTTTTCATTTTTCGAGTGCCCGAAAGGAGGTTTTTTTGTGAAGGAACTACCAAATAATTGTTGCAAAATTGGACCAAATCATTTTTCTAAAATACTAGGACATATTTAATGCACAATTGACCAAATGGTTGGGTGTAAAAAGTTTTGATCCACCTCTCGTGAAAAAGACAAATTTCCGCCGATTCAGCTGGAAGCGGGTCAAATTTGAACTGCAATTGCCTCATAGTTTGCTATTTATTTTTTTAAAAAATCATTTCTAGGTACATAAGTATATATTTAATCAGAGAAACACCGAAAAAATCCAAGATTCAACAACTAGCTAGGAACGGTCATTCCCGTCGTTTTGACCGCATTTTGAAACGGCATAAAAATTCAAAAAAAAAACAAAAAATTGGGAAACCTTCACATTGTGTCATTATATGTGGCCAAGTTCCCAGGAAAAATAACAAACTTGTAATACGGCAATTATTTTAAAAAAGTGTTCTCAGAAATGAGCTATCATCTCTGAAGATTCATGGCTTTCAAGCCAAATGATCAATCTTATGGCCACATTCGTGGCATAGTTTATTCAAATGATCTCATATTGTGCACAAGAGTGCATATTTGAATGGCAAACAATGTTGCCTAAGGAAGTTTTCATTTTCTTTGGACGAAAAAACCATTTTTCATTTTCCGAGTGCCCGAAAGGAGGTTTTTTTGTGAAGGAACTACCAAATAATTGTTGCAAAATTGGACCAAATCAATTTTCTAAAATATTAGGACGTATTTAATGCACAATTGACAAAATGGTTGGGTGTCAAAAATTTTGATCCACCTCTGGTGAAAAAGACAAATTCCCGTCGATTCAGTTGGAAGCGGGTCAAATTTGAACTGCAGCTGCCTCATAGTTTGCTATTTATTTTTTCCAAAAATCATTTCTAGTTACATAAGTACCTATTTAATCAGAAATACATGGTTTGATGGAGAGACATCGAGGTTTCGACGGTGGCCGAGGGCCCCAACTCTAGAGCGCGTAAGCTCGCATGCCCGCCGCGTGGTCACTGCGTGACCGTGGCGTTGCCATGTGTTCTGGGCGGCCTAGGCATGTCTAGTGGTTTGGGAACTCCCCAGGTAGGTGCTAGGAAGAAAATCACAACATAAGATTCTCACGAGGAGACCGATCGATGCTTAAACATGAATAAGCAGCCAAGTGTTTGATTAGCGGTACGAGAAATGTACATGGCTAATAGCCGTGAGTTTTGGCTGAGGATGATCAGTTACTAAGAAGACCGTCTTCACAAATTTTCAGCTCAAAAGGAGGAGCCTAGGTGGTACTTGCTTTGCAAACCACCACACTGGACATAAATACGAATGTTGAAGCTCGGCTCAAAATAATGAATGGATTGAGCTGGCATTTGGTGGAGGATGGTTATTTGGGCATAGGAAAGCACTGTAGAAAATGGATACTATTTGGACATGCCAAAGTGGTACTTCCTTCACAAACTGTTGTTCTTAACAGAATAGGAAAATGAATATTTTTGAATTATTTTTGAACTAGGAAAGGAAGGTTTTTACATATTTGACGAAGATATGACCCAAAGAATTTATGAGATTTGTTTGGGAATTTTGGGAATGACAGAAATATAGGTTGCTTCACAACCTAGGGCAAAAACTGCCACATGGACATGACACATAGGCAAAACTGATGAGATGGCGCCTAGTCATCGCAACCCACCACAATTTACAAGGCTATGACCATCTATATTGGTCGTTAACAACTAGAAATAAGGCAGCGGACTAGCGCTGTTTGCTTTATGACCATTTCATGTAAGGAAATTATGACCTTTCTGACCAAAATGGTCGCAATGGTTTAGGGTTTGGAGCCCCCCAGACAGCTTTTGACCAATTGGTCTAAAATGGTCATAAATTTATGACCATTTCTTCCAGGGTCACTGACAGAAGGTCATAAGTTGACATATTTCTTGTAGTGTGACAACGCGGTTGATGTAGTCGTACGTCTTCACGATCCGACCGATCCATGCACCGAACGTACGGCACCTCTGTGTTCAGCACACGTTCAGCTCAATGACGTTCCCCGGGCTCCAATCCAGCAAAGCGTCGGGGATGAGTTCCGTCAGCACGACGGCGTGGTGACGATGATGATGTTCTACCGGCGCAGGGCTTCGCCTAAACTCCGCGACGATATGACCGAGGTGGAATATGGTGGAGGGGGGCACCGCACACGGCTAAGGAACAATCCGTAGATCAACTTGTGTTGTCGTGCCTAGAGGTGCCCCCTGCCCCCGTATATAAAGGAGCAAGGGGGGAGGGGGCGGCCGGCCTAGGAGGGGCGCGCCAAGGGGAGTCCTACTCCCACCGGGAGTAGGACTCCCTCCTTCCTTGTTGGAGTAGGAGAAGGGGGAAAAGAGGGGGAGAGGAGGAAGGAAAGGGGGGCCGCACCCCTTGTCCAATTCGGACCAGAGGGGGGCTGCGCGGGAGCTCCTACTCGCCACTTATTGCGGCAAAGAGTCGTCGCTTCGCATAGGTAGGTTTCGCCTGGGCCGACCCATTTTCCGTTGGCGAGGTGAAAAAATGCTAAAAGAACTGTGCGAGCTGAGGATTCGAACCCCTGACTACGTGGTCAGCTGGAGTAGCTGTTCCGCTGCGCGAAGGTACCTCATGTGCTACTTTTGCAGCGCAATGGTTAAAGAAACCAACGATAGTGGCAAAAACTGAGCATTCACAAAAAATAATCTTCAAATTTGACTTGTCAATTTTATTTCTCATGAAAATTTCCCAAAAACTAAAGTGTAGGTGAACAAGGTAGCTTGCTAACTATAGCTCCTGATTGTCTATATCTCAATGGGAGCTTGTCCTATATGAAAGTTTGAACTTGATTTCTTTTTTGAAAAAGGTAAATATATTTTGAAACACAAACATTTTTAAAATTGTGAATTTGACAACACTTTTTCGAAGTATGATACTTTTCGGAAGCACGAACATTTTTCTGAATTTATGAACAAATTTGGAAAATAGGAACATTTTTATAATTCCAAACTTTTTTTTCAATTTACGAAATATGTTCGTGTCTCCTAGTGAACACAATTTGAAAGTGAGAACATTTTTTGAAATTATGAAGAATTTTAGAAAAGATGCAAACACTTTCTAAAAATCAGGAACAAAAATTGAAAATGGCAACACTTTTCGAAGATATGATACTTTTTCAAAGCACGAACATTTTTCTGAATTTGTGAACAAATTTGGAAACCTGGAACATTTTTATAATTCTGAACATTTTTTGAATTTACGAAATATGTTCGTGTTTCCTTGTGAACAAAATTTGAAAGTGGGAACATTTTTTGAAATTATGAAGAATTTCAGAAAAGATGCAAACATTTTCTGAAAATCAGGAACAAAAATTGAAAATGGCAACACTTTTCAAAGATATGATACTTTTTCAAAGCACGAACATTTTTCTGAATTTGTGAACAAATTTGGAAAACTGGAACATTTTTATAATTTTGAACATTTTTTGAATTTACAAAATATGTTCGTGTTTCCTTGTGAACAAAATTTGAAAGTGGGAACATTTTTTGAAATTATGAAGAATTTCAAAAAAGATGCAAACATTTTCTGAAAATCAGGAACAAAAATTGAAAATGACAACACTTTTCGAAGATATGATACTTTTCCAAAGCACGGACATTTTTCTGAATTTGTCAACAAATTTGGAAAACTGGAACATTTTTGTAATTTCGAACATTTTTTGAATTTACGAAATATGTTCCTGTTTCCTCGTGAACAAAATTTGAAAGTGGGAACATTTTTAAAAAAAAATCGGCAACATGAACATTTTTAGAATATGTGAACAAAATCTTGAAGGTGAGAACTTTTTTTTAATGTACAAACCAAGTTCCAAAACATGAACATTTTAACAAATTGTGAACTAATTTTGACAGTGGGAACATTTTCTGACAGTGAAATAACCGGAAAACTGAAACAGGAAAAAAGAAAAAAACAGAAAATTGAAACAGGGAAAAAGAAAAAAGGAAAAGAACAAAGAAACAGATTTTCAAAATGCGAACACTTCTTCAAAATTTCGAACATTTAAAAAAACCACGAACAAATTTTTGAAACACTAAAAAATTAATAAAAAGGAGAAGAAAACGTAAAATGTTTTTTTAAAAACTTGAATAATTTTAAAATTCAGAGCACTTTTGTAAACAAAGAGCAAATTTAAATTTATGAAAACTATTTGGAAAACCTGAACATTTTTAAAGTTATGAAAATTACTTGGAACACGTGACCTTTTTTTTGAAAACGAGAACATTTTTTATAGTCACGAACATTTTCTGAAAATCTGTGAAAATTTTGAACAAAAACATTCCGAATTTTATTTGTAAAACAAGAACATTTTTCGAAATTCACGAACAATTTTTTAAAATTGTGAACATTTTCTGAAATATGAACAGTTCTTTAAAATTGTGAACATTTTTTGAAAGTATGAACAATTTTTGAAAACACAACCATATTTGTAATTTCTAATGTCTTTTAAAAGCACATAAAATTTTTCTTAATTTTCGAACAACTTTCTAAGCATGATCTTTTAAAAGAAAAACAAGACAAAATACAAAACCAAGAAACAGAAGTGGGAAAAGAAAGAAAATGAAACCGAAAAAAAAGAAAACAGAAAGAAATAGTAAAACCGGGAAAAGAAATTAAAAAACTGGTTCAGGAACCTTCTAGAAGGTTCCTAAAACCGGCTGGGAAAGGTTCGCGAAACGGGAAACGCCGCAAACAGTAATGGGCCGGCCCAGATCATCGCTCCATCGCCAGGTCTGTGCGAATGGTCGACAGTTCGACGCAGAATGCGTCGAATAGGATATTCCGGGCTGCGCGCCTCCTTCCTTTCGGCCTCTCTCCTCTATTCCCGTATGGCCCAATAAGGCCCATATACTCCCCGGCGAATTCCCGTAACTCTCCGGTACTCCGAAAAATACCCGAATCACTCGGAACCTTTCCGAACTCCGAATATAGTCGTCCAATATATCGATCTTTACGTCTCGACCATTTCGAGACTCCTCGTCATGTCCCCGATCTCATCTAGGACTCCGAACTCCTTCGGTACATCAAAACTCATAAACTCATAATATAACTATCATCGAAACCTTAAGCGTGCGGACCCTACAGGTTCGAGAACTATGTAGACATGACCTAGAACTATTCTTGGTCAATAACCAATAGCGGAACCTGGATGCTCATATTGGCTCCTACATATTCTACGAAGATCTTTATCGGTCAAACCGCATAACAACATACGTTGTTCCCTTTGTCATCGGTATGTTACTTGCCCGAGATTCGATCGTCGGTATCCAATACCTAGTTCAATCTCGTTACCGGCAAGTCTCTTTACTCGTTCCGTAATACATCATCCCACAACTAACTTATTAGTTGCAATGCTTGCAAGGCTTAAGTGATGTGTATTACCGAGAGGGCCCAGAGATACCTCTCCGACAATCAGAGTGACAAAACCTAATCTCGAAATACGCCAACCCAACATGTACCTTCGGAGACACCTGTAGAGTACCTTTATAATCACCCAGTTACGTTGTGACGTTTGGTAGCACACAAAGTGTTCCTCTGGTAAACGAGAGTTGCATAATCTCATAGTCACAGGAACATGTATAAGTCATGAAGAAAGCAGTAGCAACATACTAAACGATCGTGTGCTAAGCTAACGGAATGGGTCAAGTCAATCACATCATTCTCCTAATGATGTGATCCCGTTAATCAAATGACAACTCTTTTGTCCATGACTAGGAAACTTAACCATCTTTGATTCACGAGCTAGTCAAGTAGAGGCATACTAGTGACATTATGTTTGTCTATGTATTCACACATGTATTATGTTTCCGGTTAATACAATTCTAGCATGAATAATAAACATTTATCATGAAATAAGGAAATAAATAATAACTTTATTATTGCCTCTAGGGCATATTTCCTTCAAAAGTCTCGATGGAAACTCATTTGGTCTAGTTATAGTTGATGATTTTTCAAGATTTACGTGGGTGTTCTTTCTTGATGATAAATCGCAGGTCCAAAAGATCTTCAAGAACTTCGCTAGGAAGGCCCAAAATCAATTTGAAGTGAAGATCAAGAAGGTTCACAGTGACAACGGAACGGAGTTCAAGAACGCCAATATGGACACCTTTCTTGACGAAGAAGGGATTTCACATGAGTTCTCGTGTACGTACACACCTCAACAAAATGGAGTTGTTGAGAGGAAGAACCAGACGCTCATCGAAATGGCAAGAACGATGCTTGATGAGTACAAGACGCCAAAACACTTTTGGGCGGAAGCGGTTGAGATAGCTTGTCATGCAACAAATTGCTTGTATCTTCACAAGCTACTCGGCAAGGCGGCATACGAGCTCCTCACCGGTAACAAACCCCAAGTTGGACACTTTCGCTCAAAGTGCTACATTCTTGATAAGCATCGTCGTTCAAAATTTGCTCCCAAATCTCATGAAGGTTTCCTACTTGGTTATGGCTCAAACTCTCACACTTACTGTGTCAACAACAATTTTACCCGAAAGGTTGAAGAGACGGTAGATGTGAAGTTTGATGAATCTAACGGCGTGCAAGTAGAGCAATTACCAATTGATGTAGGAGATAAAGACCCTTCGGAAGCAAACCAAGACTTGTCTATTGGCAGGATCCGTCCAATGGAGGTGAAGGAGAGTTCCTTGTCCGTCCAAGTGGAAGCTTCCACTTCACGACAAGGTGAACCAAGAGTTGATATGGAAGCATCCACAAGTGGGACACACCAAGATGAAGAAAAAAAGGAAGCACACCAAGATGAACCTCATCAACCTCCTTCTCCACCATGACAAGAGAACGACAACGTCAAAAATGAAGAAGGCCAAGAAGAAGAACACGATGATGAAGAAGATGTTCCACCCCGACCAAAACAAAAGCTCTCACGAGTTCGAGCAAGAGTCGCCAGAGACCATTTCGTCGAGCAAATCTACAATGATATCCAAACCGGGAGAATCACTCGCTCTAAATCTCGTTTGGCTAATTTTTGTGAACACTATTCATTCATCTCTAGCATTGAACCCATGAAGGTTGAAGAAGCATTGGAAGATCTAGATTGGATAAATGCCATGCATGAATAGCTACACAACTTTGAGAGGAACCAAGTGTGGAGATTGGTCGAGAAGCCCGACAACAACCACAACATCATCGGTACCAAATGGGTGTTTCGCAACAAGCTAGATGAAGATGGACAAGTAGTTCACAACAAAGCACGTCTTGTCGCCCAAGGCTACACTCAAGTCGAAGGTATGGACTATGGTGAGACATATGCCCCCGTTGCTAGACTTGAGTCCATTCGCATATTACTTGCCTATGCTAATCACCATGATATCACCTTGTACCAAATGGACATTAAAAGTGCTTTTCTAAATGGTGAAATTGAGGAGGAAGTTTATGTTAAACAACCTCCCGGCTTTGTTAATCCTAAGAAATCCAATCATGTTTACAAACTTCACAAAGCTCTTTATGGTCTTAAACAAGCTCCTAGAGCATGGTATAAATGCTTGACCACGTTCCTTATTGAAAAAGGCTCTGAGATTGGAAAAATTGATTCTACTCTTTTCACTTAAAGGGTTAATTGTGAATTATTTGTGTGCCAAATTTATGTTGATGATATCATATTTGGATCAACTAACCCTCATTTTAGTGAGAAGTTTGGGAAGCTTATGTCGGAGAAGTTTGAGATGTCTATGATGAGTGAACTCAAATTCTTTCTTGGTTTGCAAATCAAGCAAACTAAGGAAGGTACCTTTGTCTCTCAAACAAAGTATACCAAGGACTTACTCAAAAAGTTCAATATGCAAGAATTCAAAGGTATGAGTACCCCCATGCCTACTAGTGGACATCTTGACTTGACTAAAGATGGTGAACCCGTTGATCAAAAAGTTTACCGCTCTATGATTGGTTCATTGTTATATCTATGTGCCTCCCATCCCGATATTATGCTAAGTGTGTGCATGTGCGCACGATATCAAGTGGCCCCTAAAGAATGTCATCTTAGGGTTGTGAAAAGGATAGTAAGAGGTCTTCTTTTGATCTTGTTGGCTAATCCGACTCGGACTATGCCGGTGACAAGGTTGATAGAAAGTCCACTTCGGTTACTTGTCAATTTCTTGGTAGATCTCTTGTGTCTTGGTCCTCCAAGAAACAAAACTCGGTATCCTTATCCACCGCCGAAGCGGAATACATTGCCGCTGGTTCATGTTGTGCTCAATTACTTTGGGTGACCCAAACTCTTAAAGATTATGGGATATATGTGAAACATGTTCCATTGCTTTGTGACAATGAAAGTGCTATTAAGATTGCTCACAATCCCGTGCAACATTCTCGAACTAAGCATATTGAGGTTCGTCATCATTTCATTCGAGATCATGTTGCTAAAGGAGACATTAACCTTAAGCATGTTTGTATCGATAAGCAATTGGCGGATATATTCACCAAATCGCTTGATGAGAAAATATTTTGATGGTTGAGAGGTGAATTGAACACCATTGATGCTTCAAACTTGGAGTAGGAACTCCATTTGGATGCAAGGCATGAGCCTTTGACTAATCCTTGATATTTCTCTTATGATGATAATCATATGTATTGGATATATTTGCACCCTTGCATGTTATCTAACTCTTGTAGGTACTTGGATGAATCTAAATCTATGAGATTGCAACTCACTCACATCTTGAGCAATATCTACATCACCAAGACTCTACAATATGGTGGTTTAAGACAAGGAAGCATGAAACCCTTCAAACATATCCTTTGGTATCATATTTCATGATTGACACTTTGGATACACAAGTGCTCTTCCTTGCAAAACTAATTCATGTAGGTAGATGAACTCCAATTACAAGTGGTGCTCCCAATGAACTACATCAACCTTGAGCATCCCACGCAAGTTCAACTACATGATTAAGATCAACACCACCACCCAAGGTATGTTATTCCATCTTAGAGAAGCTTTACCCCAAGTCATGGATCAAAGCAGCTCAACAAGATGTGAATACATCAAATTGCTTAAACGAAAAATGGCAACCCCATTTTGAGCTTAAACGATGAGTATGACCTATGATCAAGTGTCTTCACTTGACTCCTAAGTCAATATACTCTAACATAGGTGACTTTGTCGCCGACCAAATCTAGATGAAGTTCTCTAGTGTTTCTCCTTGTTATTGCATTTGTCTCTTGCATATTTGTTTCCCTTTTAAAAAAAACTTCATCTAGATTTCTTTTCTTTTTGTTTCTGTTCTGCATTCCCTGCATCCTATTCATTGCAAATCCTTTAGTTAATTCCCTGCAAATCCTTGTGATATCTTATTTGCTTAGTGAGCTGAGGTGACACGTGCTTTTTCTCTGAGTGAACTCGGACACACCGGTTTGCCTCTCGGTCAAACCGAATTACCTCGGTGCCACCGAAGACAACAACTCGGTGTTACCGATTTCACATGCTGAGGAAACACTCTGTCATTTGCATCCTGCACATTTTGTTCCAGCTCCACTCGATGATTCTTTTCCTCTACCAGCACCTTATTTTTCCCTGCTACTTTGCTATGTGACTCAAGGACCAAACCTATTTTGACTCACCCTCCAGAAGACCCTTCTTGGAAATTGATGTCAAAGGGAGAGAGAGAGCTCACGCCAAAGCTTAATCATATCAAAAGGGGGAAAGAGAGATAAATAATCACATCAAAAAGAGACCTCAGATTCTTGGTATTCAAAGAGGAGAGAAGTCACATGTCTTTAGAGGGGAAAGACATGTTCATGTTTGTTTGTGTGTTTGCTTTGCTCTAGTTTTCTATTCCCACATAAGATTCAGGGGGAGCAAGACATCTAAGGGAAGGAAATCTTCGAATTCATTGCATATCTTTACCTTTGGGGACATGTCTACACTCAAATAGAATACCTAGTACTCACTCTCTACATGTCATCCCAATGTTGGTATTCTTGTGGTTTGCTGCTCTTGCTCTGTTTAGTAGATGTTTCTGTGTTGTCTAACCTTGTTTACTCAGGTTCATCTCTTCCAAAGCTAGCTCAAGACCACAAGGTAAGTATATGCATCACACTCATGTGCATGAGGATATCTTGCAGATGTACATACTATTTGCAAGAAGGACTCATGAGCATGAAGGTACATTTCCTATATTCACACCATTTGCTCTGATGCATATAGCCAAGATACATGTAACTCATTGCTTGCTCTATCATGATTATGCACTCACATGCTATTATGTTCCATATTTACATGATTGCATACATGTAGGGGGAGCCTATGCATGCTACATGTCCTTCCAAAGCTTTACCTGCCTTTCTCTATATCTTTATCTAAAGCTTTGATGTATGTTGTCATCAATTACCAAAAAGGGGGAGATTGAAAGAACAAGTGCTCCCTGGGTGATTTTGGTAATTAATGTCAACATATCTCTTGTTGGACTAATACTTTTATCTAGTATATTTCAGATAAGTCCAACAGTGGAGTGGCATGGACAAGAGGATGTGGAACCCCTTCAAGATGCTAAGGACAAAGGATTGGCTCAAGCTCAAAGCTTAGGACTCTACATTTTACTTTTAGTGATCCAAGATCACATTGAGTCCATAGGAAAGCCAATACTATTAAAAGGGGACGATCTGTTGCTTAATGGATTGCTTGCTCAAAATGCTTAGTGATATGCTCCAAAAACCCTCAACCACTTTCTCATATCCACATATGTCCCAAACCAAAAGTCAAACTCGGCCCCACCATTTTGATCTATCTGGCGCCACCGAGTTCATTTGACATAGCCACTGCCAGAAACCCTAGTCACTTCGGTCTCACCAATAGGGATCTCGGTCTCACCGAGATGGGATTGCAAACTCTCTGTTTCCCTTTCGTAAGGTTTCGGTCTCACCGAGATGAGCGAATCGGTCCCACCGAGTTTGCCTGACCAACTCTCTGGTTAGCCTATTACCAAAGTCGGTCCCACCAAGTTTGTGTAATCGGTCTCATCGTTACGTTATGCCCTAACCCTAACGAAATCGGTCCCACCGAGTTGACATGTCGGTCCCACCGAAATGCCTATCGGTCACATTATGAACTAAATCGGTCTGACTGAGTTTCACGATTCGGTCTCACCGAGTTTGGTAAATTGTGTGTAACAATTAGATTTTGTGTGGAGGCTATATATACCTCTCCATCCTCTCTTCATTCATGGAGAAAGCCATCAGAACATGCCTACACTTCCAACATTCATTTTCTGAGAGAGAACCACCTACTCTTGCGTTGAGGCCAAGATATTCCAATCCTACCATATGAATCTTGATCTCTAGCCTTCCCTAAGTTGCTTTCCACTCAAATCATCTTTCAACCAAATCCAATCCTATGAGAGAGAGTTGAGTGTTGGGGATACTGTCGTTTGAAGCACAAGAGCAAGGAGTTCATCATCAACACACCATCTATTACCTTTTGGAGAGTGGTGTCTCCTAGGAGATCGCCTACTTCGTGAAGATCTACCCTAGTGAGGCAAGTCCTTCGTGGGCGATGGCCATGGTGGGATAGACAAGGTTGCTTCTTCATGGACCCTTCGTGGGTGGAGCCCTCCGTGGACTCACGCAGCCGTTACCCTTCGTGGGTTGAAGTCTCCATCAACGTGGATGTACGATAGCACCACCTATCGGAACCACGCCAAAAATCTCCGTGTCTCCAATTGCGTTTGCACACTCCAATCCCATCCTTACATTCTTGCAATTTGCATGCTTTACTTTCCGCTGCTCATATACTCTTATCATGCTTGCTTGATATGTATTGTGAATGTTCAAACTTGTGCTTAAACACCACCTCAACTTGAAGAACTTTAAAATTGCTACTTTGCTTGGTTGAGAGTCTATTCACCCCCCTTTAGACACCTCTTCTCGATCCCTTTCAGCGCCCAAAGAGGTGGATCGGCAGCAGCGGTCTGCAGGGATAGACACGGAATTTTTTGGGAAGCTCAACGCTAATTGTGTACGGAGTCTGTGATCCAGCGACGTTGGAGGCGATAGCTTGTCGCGAAGCTATATCTCTGGCTGAAGATCTTCAACTCCAAAGCTTCATCATATCTTCAGATTGCAAGCAGGTGGTGGAAGACATCATGAATGGCAGCAATGGTCTCCACAGAGCAATTATCAATGAGATAAAGTCTAGATCGGTTCCCTTTTCTTGTAACTTTATTTTTGAAAGTCGTAGTGTTAATTTCGAAGCTCATAGGTTAGCAAAGTTTGCTAGAAATCTAGCTCCGGGGCGTCATGTTTGGCTTGGCTAGCCACATGATCCAGTTTGTATCCCACCTTATGTGGAATTTATCAATAAAGTGGCTTTATTCCTCAAAAAATACTATTTCACGGGGAACCCCTAGTCGGCGCCTTCAGCGCCAATTAGGTTAGTTGGCAGCTGCACGTTCGTTGGTTGGGCCGTTTTGGAAGCATGCCCATTCCTGACTGTTTCGGGAAAGATATGGTACAAAAATGCGCGAAAAGAATTAAAAACATTATGCTTCGTTGGCTAGCCACATGATCCAGTTTGTATCCCACCTTATGTGGAATTTATCAATAAAGTGGCTTTATTCCTCAAAAAAATACTATTTCACGGGGAACCCCTAGTCGGCGCCTTCAGCGCCAATTAGGTTAGTTGGCGGCTGCACGTTCGTTGGTTGGGCCGTTTTGGAAGCATGCCCATTCCTGACTGTTTCGGGAAAGATATGGTACAAAAATGCGTGAAAAGAATTAAAAACATTATGCTTCGTTGGCGTATCGAACTCGCGACCTACACCACCTACAGGTAGTCAGCTAACAACTAGGGCGTGTGGTCACAAGTTCCAAAATTTAGCGCTAGCAGTTTAAAAACTATCATTGCCACTCATACATCACATATTTTGTAAAAAGTACGTGAACATGCAGAAAAACGTTGCCCTATTAAACAAAAGGTCAATGATTTTGGAAAAAGTTCATCAATGTAAAAAAAGTAGTTCACAAAAAACAGAAAAGTTCATATTATTCTAAAATAATATCACCATTTTGAAAATAGTTCACAAAACTTAAAAAAGTTCATCATTTTTTTTAAAAATACACCATTTTGAAAACAGCTCACAAAACTGAAAAAAGTTCATCCAATTTAAAAATAAGTTCATCTAATTTGAAAAAAGTTCATTGAATTTGAAAAATTTCATCAATTTTTAAAAAGGTTAATCAAATTTGAAGAAAGTTCATTGAATTTGAAAAAAAAATCACTGAAAAGTTCATCAATTTTAAAAAAAGTCCATCAAATTTGAGAAAGTTCATCGAATTTTAACAAAAGTTCATCGATTTTTAAAATAAGTTCATCAAAATATTAAAAAGTTCATTCATTTTCAGAAAAAAGTTAATCGAGTTTGAAAAGTTCATCGAATTGAAAAAAGTTCACAAATTAGAAAAGAAATATTGTATATTTTTAGACATTTCACGCATTTAAGAAAAATAAAACGGGAAACAAAAAAAGAAAGGGGGAAAACAGAGAAAACATAAAAGGGCATTTCCTGTATTTATAAAAAAGATGGAAAGGAGGTTTCTATTCGTGAGTCACGGTGGTGGCGTAGTGGTTTGTGGAGTTGTCTATCGACGGAGAAATCTTGGTTCGATTCTTGACTGGGACAATTTCCTTCCTTTTTTGAGCTTCAAAACAGGGGGAAGAATGGTTGTTGGGCCGAGCCCAACTAGCGCCGTTGCAGGCGCCGGTTTGCAGAAACAGCTATAATCCTCTGCCATTTCTAGAACAAGGTTTTTAATCGTTGTTTGCCATTTAGTTTTTGTTGGTTCGTTCTTTTATATCAAATACTTTCAATATTATTAAATGTTCAGGAACTTGAAATATTTACGAACATGACGGTACATTTTTTTTGAAAAATATTATTCAATATAAGAAGTGCTCGTGACTTTGACTTTTGTTTGAAAAATAATTGATAATTCGAAAAAAGTCTGTGAATTAAAAAATTGTTCAGAAGTTTACAAAATATTCGTCAATTCTATATATGTTTGTGCATTCAAAAGATGTTCTCATATTCAAAAAATGTATGTGAATTTCAAAATTAATCACAGGTTTGAAAAATGTCCATGAATTCAAGAAACGTTCACAAATACAAATTCCAAAAATATGCATGAACTCAAAAATTATTTGTTCATTCAAAAAATGTGAATTTGAGAAATATTTTGGAATTCAGAAAATTTCAGGATTTGAAAAAAAATGGAGGACATTTATTTTGCTTTTTGATAGTTTTAGTTTTCCTACTAAATATAAAAAAGATAAACAAGGTGAAAATAGGAGAAAATGGTGGAAATAAAAGAAAAAGAAAAATAAAATGACATCAACAGAAAGGCCGAAAAAAAATGAAAGACAACTAAGAAAATGACAGAGGGAACAGCCAAATGGGCTGGCTTAGTATAGGTTTCTTTGTATGTCTGGCTTACTACGTAGAGGTGCTCCTATTTGCCACGCGCGAGCAGCAAACTGCAGTGGATTCGCCCGCAGCGCCCGCGGCGGACTGGCCAGTTCGTAGCACTACGCATTCGCTGCTTAGGTTTTCTCACTGGTTTCTTATATGGCATTTTTGTTTTGATCTATCTTTTCATTTCTTTTCTGGTTCTTCCATGTTTGTTCTGGTTTTTGTTGGTTTAGATTTTTCTATCCCTTTTTCCTTTTTCTTCCTTTAATACATTAAGAATGTATCATGATTATTTTTTATTAATACATTTAATACGATGAACAGTCTGTGTACCTTCTGTTTTTTCTTCTTCTATTTTTGTGTTTATACAAGAGTTAATCATGGCTTACAATAATTGTTATCGTATATTTAAGAAAATGTTTAATATATTTTTGAAAAATATTCGTTGTGTACTTAAACTATTCAACAAATATCAGAAGAATGTTCAGTGTGCATTTAAAAATTGTTCAACATATATCACAAAAAAGTTCAATGTGTATTTGAAAATTGTTCAACCTATACTTATAATTTTTTTCAGCATTTATATTTTTTCAATAAACGTTTGGGAATTTTAAAATTTTGTTCATGTGTTCAATTTTTTCGAAAATTGCTCATGTTGTAAAAGTTCCTTTCGAATTTTAAGATTTGTTCACAAGTTTAAAACATGATTCACACTTTAAGAAAATTGTTCACATTTTTTCTGAGAAATGTCAAAAATCTGTTTAAGAAATGGATTTGCCCTTTGTTCGTAGTACGTCAAATTTAGTGTTACGTTTCAGGCAACCTCAATCGCCATGTCGATTGGTAAGCGACAATGCTATCCAACATCAGGTCGGGAGTTCTTCTTCATGCGACTAATCCCTCCGTCCCAAAATATGTGTCGCTAATTTAATATAATGAGAGTAGTAATCCAATTCAAGCCTGGCTCATCTGCATCCGATGAAATAGTAAAATAATAATAATATGAGAACATGACTAGGATGTAGCCTAGTGGCGAACCCTGCGGCGACGGTTCGACTCTCGTCAGGAGCGAATTTGTGGTGCCTCATCCGGATGGGCTCCTTCTATAAAAATAGGTCCTGCGTGCTAGTGCCCATGGATCTCAATAATAGGAGAACAATTCAGACAATATGTTTCTGTTTTTTGTATGCATGATGCTTGAGTGCGCTCGTTACATGCAAAATTTCGCAGGAAATGACATCCGAGGAGCTCGTGGCCAAAAAAATATACAAAATGAGTTCCGAACGATGTTGTTTCCGAACGGTTCTCGGAAGCCCGAAAATTGTCTTCTTTTGCAGAGACCTAATGAAATGGCGAAACACCAAATTGGTACGGCAACAATGCACCTGAGAGCCCACGGTAGCATATTCAACTGAGAGCCAAAACGCAACGTCCCAAAAGGAGTACATTATTTTTCGTGAAATATAAATTCCCTACACTAGACGCCTGTGAATGGACCTGCCGTTGGCGTGCGCCTGCAGCAAAAACTCGAGTACCTACAGCAAAAACATATTCTGAATTATTTTTCAAAGACAAATCACACATTAAAAGCAATGTTCCTGATTTTGGAAAAATGTTGGGAAATCATAAAATATTTTAGGATTAAAAAATTGTCTTGAATCTTAGAAAATGTTTGTGAATAAAAAAATGTTCATGAAAATAATGTTCACGTATATTCATAAAATATCTGCAAATTAAAAAATATACAAGATTCCCAAAAAATTCAAGATTTCAAGAAATGTTCAAGAATTTCCAAAAATATTCGTGAGTTCGAAACATATTGGTGAATTTCTAAAAAACGATTAATTGTTGACGAATTCAAAATAATGTTCATGAATTCAAAAAATACTTCTGAGTTCGGAAACTATCGATGAATTTAAAAAATGCTCGACAGTTCAAAAAATATTTGCAGGTGTATAAAAATATTCATGGATTTTAAGAATTATTATCGAATTCGAAAAAAGTTTGCAAATTCATAAAATCTTCACGTATTTGAAATATGTTTCTGAATTGAAAAATTGTTCGATAAACAAAAAGAACATATGCATAGAATGGGGAGTTTATGCGTTGGGTCGTTATCCGGCATTGAACATATAAATGCTGCTGTGTTACCCGCCATTCTAGCGCAACCGCGTGCGCTGCGCTCGTTGGACCGAGCGATCTTTTCACTGTAGCTCCTTTTTGGCTGCTCGCACCCGGTCCGCCGTTGGGTTTTTTTTCACGTCCGTGCCTGCTTCAGGAGTGGATGATGGGTGGGCCTTGTTGGGCATGGGGGCCAAATATTGAGGTGGAGTTGGCTACCGTTTTGGTGCAAATGGATTTCGTCTACGGATGAACACCTAGGTTTCGCACCAACGCAAGCGATCTCCTCCTCCTCCCTTTCCCATTCGTCCTCCTTGCTAGCCGCCGCCGCCTCCCCTCCTTCCACCTCCTCCTCCTCCCCTCTCTCGCCAGTGCCGCCTGGCCGCTGCTGCCTTCTCCTTGGTGCTCAAGGGGACGAGCACGAGAGGTCGCCACACTGCACTACCTCGTCCATGGTGGGTGCTGAGGACCTACAGATCTCTCTCTCCCTGCTACCTCTTTCCCCGACCCCTCTGCCTCCCCCACCATGAGAGATAGGGAGAGGGATGGACAAATAGGAGACGGGGGCAAGAGGAGAAGAGGAAGGTGACGGGGCAGGAGGAGAAGAGGAAGGAGAGGGTCTGTGCGCGCGTGGCCATTGGCTGGCCGGGCTCAGCTCTTGCAGGCAGCCACACCCTTCTTTTCTTCCTGATTTGCATTCTCCCCCCTCTCTTCCATTTCTCGCATTTGGTTTAATCCCTAGAATTTATGGTTTTTATCTGTGCAGATTCTTTTGTGTATATGCCTACAAGGTGTTTGGTGAAAATCCAAGCAGCCCCTTGATTTCGTTTCTTACAGATATTTCTATGGGTTTCTCCATTAGTATGCTTCTCCTCAACTACCATATCAATCTGGCAGCCATTGGCACATGTGACCTAGGTTGAGGTAAGTGCAGGATCATTCCTCTCTAGACTTGATTTACTTCCTTTTGTTGTTCCTCATTTGCCTTTTTGTCTGGGAGGAAAGCAATGATTCATTTCTACTGTCATGCAATAGCTACTAAACTCTACCATACGATTTTGTTTTTTTAGTAATGTGAGATGAGATTCTAGGTTGATGACCAGTAGGTTACGCTTCTGCATCAACGGACTCCATTGTTCAATCGTCTTTAATTGCCTGCTGTCGCCGAGCACCCTGACATTGCTGCTGTGATGGTCATTAACATGCTTTGTTGGCTCCTTGGTGGTAACTGAATTTTGTGCTGCTTTTGGCAAACTGAGATTTTGAAAGGAACGATACATTTTTGCTATTGATTTTCATGTGATTTGACAATTACTAGGCGGCCGTCCTAATCTGAAAAGTGAGTGTGCTTTGTAGTACTGTAAATGTAAATTTTCAGATTCATTATCTGCTGACAGTAGGTAGGTGCAGAACCGAGTGTATTGTCCATTGGCTTGACACAGAAAGACTAAGAGCAACCTAATTGGTTTCCTAGCTATGTGGTGTGCTTGTTCTGGTAGTAGTTAGCGTTGCTTCCATTCACAGTAGTACGTAGCAGTTTGGTGTACTTTTAAGATATCTATAAGTGTGTGACAACATTAGACTTGTCCATTTCTTGCCGGAAGTCTATTTTTTTGCTGTGATCTAATTGTTACTAATCTCTGCCATATTGTGATCTACCGAATAAGTTGCCGATGCTTTCTTGCTTTGTTGGTGGTGAACGGTGACTGTATTTAGTTGGTTTTGACAACTGAGATTTTGAAAAGCAGTGATATATTCCTGCTACTATGTTTACTTATTTTCTGCTGCCATTTAATAGTTACTAGATTTATTTGGGGGTCAAACTGATGGTTAGTAGATGGTTCTCCAAATCTCTGCAAAATAATCGCTGTTGTAGTAACGTAAATGTAAATTTTGCAGATTCATGATCACAGTAGGTTGGTGCAAAACCGAGTAGGTTGGTGCAAAGCCGAGTAGTGTATTGTTCATTAACGTGGTATGGAAGAATAAGAGCAACCCAATCTTCTAACAGTAGGTTTGGTTAGTGGAGGTGCTTGGTTCATTCTTTCACCGGACACGTGCAGTAGAAAACTACTCAAAATGAGTTGTGATGAAGCTTTACACACCTGGCATGTTCTTGTCGAGGGACCTACCATAAAAAAAGACACATATAGAAGTGAGCCAAAGGGCCCTGATATTTTATATACTCGAGTAAATATCATGTTTTCAGGAAAACTTATATACTCGAATAAATATCGAGTTTTTGGATTTTTTTTGGACAATCCATCCTCTGTTTGATATACAAATCAACTAATGTACATTTTTTGGGAGATGGTGTGAAAATTCCATTGAGCCATAGGCATAACCATTTTCAGAATTCAGTGTATGAGTATAGTTCTTAAAACTCAATGCTCTGTGGGTTTATATCACCTATCATGTAGGAGCGCTAAATTGCATCTGTTGGGCATCTGTTGGATAGTTCTTTTTCCTGGATTTGAAAGGACAAATATACTTGATTGGCGTCTTTAGGTATTGTATAAGTTGACATGAGTTTGATTTCTTGCTATTTTGATCAATTTGTTTGCAGGAATTTGTTCCACATCTCCTTGTACCAAGAGCGGATCTGCGCCCCACCTCTCCAGTGTTGGCTCACTGGCCACCACGGATCCTAGCTGTCCTTGGGACGCCATCAACAGGTTTGATTAGTTTCTGTATGTAGATAGGGTGCTTGATAATTTTTCTAATTGAAAATTGTGCTCTTTTTTCGATTCAATACCACAACATAGCATCTCTATAAATTAAGATTTGGCTGCTACTGGTATGTGTATTATGAACTTTTGCTAATTTTTGTTGTGTACTGTCCAGGTGTGGTATAATGCTGTTACTTGCTGGTGATGTTGTTTCTGTGCTGCCTATGGAGTGACAATAACGACATTCAATTATGATGCGTTTGACCGTAACACAAAGATTAAGGAAATTAATGACCATTGGTCGATTGACGACTTGAAAAGAAGCATGGAGGCAACAAATGGGGTATTATTTTGATCTCATCTCACACATTCAATTACTCTTTGCCCTACTATATGGCTTTTTATTAGTTATTTACACATACTCGATGCATTGCAAAATGACTGTTTCTGGAAATCGCCATATCCCGTATCCCCTTAACAGTGTTGTCGTATCTGTCGCTTTATCAGTGCTTCATTGGTCTAGGTAACAGTGTGTAGATTTCCTTTATTTTGCGCATATTCTCTTCAATCAGAGTTGTTACTTTTTGTGCTTGGTGTTTTATTCCAGCCAGATGCAAGCGGCAAAAGGCGACTAGGATTAGCCATCGATGCTGGTCTTCATGTCCAAATCCTGGTCTTTGTTGGTGTGTACATGAGATGGAGGAAATCATGTTCTTAAGAGAGCGAGATGTGGAAGGTACTGTTAAGAAATCCGGATGCTTGCTTGTAATATGTTTACATTGTTTACTCATGTACATGTTCCTTTTGTAGATGTTCCTTTAGGATTTCTAAAATTGTTTGTTTACTCATGTACATTGTTTGCATCTGTGAATATATTTTTATATTTAGGGATTTTCCACCTTTTGAATTCCCTCTAGAAAGTTGTTTGTTTCATCCAACGCTTATGTGTGGTTTTGCAACTACTAATTTCTGTTATCTCTATGTTTGTTGGTGTATGGCTGCTGCTTTTGCCTTCATGGGAAATGATTAGGCAGGCTGACTACATAGTAATTGTTAGTACTCTTTGATGATAGAGAAGTAAAGATCTTGTTGTTACTGCAAACTCAGGCTATGCTGTTGAAAATGACATCAGGGGACATGTATATTGAACATGTGTTGATCCACTAATGGCAAATCAGCTACCAGCTGGCTATCAAGACTTTGCTTAGGTGTTATTAGCCGCTACATCCTCCGCTTCATTGAGCCTCGACCCCCCACTCTTCTGAGGTTTCGTCAGGTGATTGCCTGCTTCAATTCTGCATTCTGGACAAAGCTTGTAGGGTTAGCGACCTTGGTTGGGTGATTTTGACGATATGATGCATTTCTTAGGAAATAGCTCGAGAAGTGATGTGTGATGTTGCCTGCAAATTGGCTTGTTTTGCTTAGAGCTTTGGGCATATGTGGTGATTTATTACCGGTGGTTAGAATTTAGAAGCCTGCTGCTAGCCTCATGCTTGCTGTCATCATATACACATAGTATAGATGAAGTTGGATGATAATTCTCTCGTATCACTATGTGGAGCCTGAGCCTCATACTAATCTCACACGGTCAAGTGTATTCCTGCAATTTGATGTTACGATTTATGTTGATGTAAACATGACCAAGCTAGAGGAGAGCTTTGGTTTTTTCTCGTATTTGTTCTCATAGCATAATGTCTCCTAGGTTCGATACTGTCTTCTCTCCAATCTTGTTCCCTTCCCAGCTTCCACCCATCTTCATGAGCAAGTGTAGCTCCATCCATGACAAAGGTATAGATCAGAGAGGTCTGAGGAGGGACAGGGTTGGAAGCTAGGAAGGGAAGTAAACTTCCTGAGCTTCAGTTCTAGGTGAAAAGAGAGTGTTTTTTATTTTTTATTTACTTATTTTTTCTCCGACTAGAGAATTGTTTTGTTGGACCATACGACTGGATTGAAGTTGCTAGCCTGAATGCAAATTTCCTTGAGATGGTTCATCACCAAAATCCTTAAGAGATGCTCGAAGGTGGGTCAGTGAGTGGTGATGATGTTCATGAGAATTCCCACACATTGCCCATTGGTAATTTTTATATGGAGGTGCAGAGTGCCACGATCTCAAATCTAGAGCAATCATGTGTCAGTGTTCACATACTGTGATTATCTATGTGGCATTGGGATAGTAAGTTCCCCCATCCATACAAGGGCGCTATTTACAATATGAGGGAACTTATGATTTATAGGAGCTACAACTTATGATTTATAATGCTGCTCTTCCATGGTTATATATAAAATAAAATAAATTAAGTCTTTCCTTTCGGTTTTCATCACAGTTCCTTTTCATGATTCTGTAGCACTGGAATGATTAGTTTGTTCTTCAGTAACTTCTTCTTCAGTATCATAATTAGTAAACATATGAGGTTTGGCAAGTTAGTATTTACCATTGATGCTTGAAATAAATAGCATGACTGGTGTTGCACCATGTGTGTGTAGGTTTTTCCTTTTAGTTTACTTATATATATGCCTCTCCTATATTCTAAAACAAATTCGAACTGTTAGTATTTACCTTAATCTCTTCCACATGGAAGATAGGAAAACTACATACGGAAGGATGAGTTCTATAGCGTATCAGATTTAGGCATTTGCACTATTTTCTTGATTACCTCACTATGATTATTGTTGTAGACTTTTAGTATATTCCTCACAGGCGAACCCGTATTTTCTTCAAATCTATAGCACACATCTTTTTTCTATAGTCATTTCGCCATGGATGCAAGTCTAGGAAAACAAGATACCTGTCTGTTTTCATTCATTTGCCTTTTTATGTGAGAAGTGCCTCCATGGGATTAGCGAGGTGTATTTATGCTTACCCCTTTTTAGTGTTTGGTGAAGCCGATGGACTGTGAACATTATGTACCACATATTGTGGCCTTTTGCCTTTTTATTACTTATAATATGTCATGACAATTTATTTTCCTGAGCCATTTAGTCAACTAGCCAGTCAAGGATAGCCAATGGTCTTTTGGCTATTTGTTTGTTCATTTCATTCAACATGCATGTTTCTGGAGTAGTCTTGGCGCAAGACACATAATCAAAGTTAATTTTCTTATAAGCTGTTCATCACATAGCTAATTGGTAGTTACACTAGCTGAGCTTGTCCTATGCTCATTGTACAGGATAGATAAAGTGTATGTGATCTTCTTGATGAGGAGAAGTCTTTTTAGAGATTCCAATACAAATTACATACGGATATATATAGACATATTTTAGAATGTAAATTCACTTATTTTGTTCTGTATATAGTCCGCATTGAAATCTCTAAAAGGACTTATATTTAGGAACGGTGGGAGTTGGATACGATTAAGTATTTAACCATATGAGCACTATTTCTTTGAGTGCCACAAGGACGTCATCTTTATTCACATGTTATGTGTTATGTGTTATGTCACATCAACTTCTGCCCTTTTGTTTTCTGCAGAACACGACAACTGTTCGTCACCTAAAAGGACAGGGTGACACCAAAGGAGTTATGATAGCATCACTTAGGGCAAGGCCAATGGGCTGCCTCAAACCTGCTGCCCCATTGTCCACCTAGGTTCGGATGCCACGCTGTAGAAAAAGTGGTAGCCCTGCAGGTCCTGGTGTGGCTTGCAGAAGAGCCGGCTGCTCCATGCGAGAAACCAAGAGAAAGTGGGGAGAGAGGAAAAGTAGAGGGAAAGCAAGCTGGAGATGGTCCTAGGAGGTGAAAAAAGAGATGAGAATCAGAAAGGAAAGAAGATGATGGTGGGTTCCACAGAAGGGTAGCTTCACGTTTAACGTTGGATGATAAAAATCTAATCGGTAGCCTCATTTCCTTGACCATAGGTGGCTGAGCTGGGGCAGCACCTAGGTGCTGCTACTATTGTACATGCCCTTATAGGCATTGAGGAATTGGCAAAGAGATTACGCTTCATAGGTATGAAGTTAGAACAATGGCTGGAAACTATGAAAGACCGTTTCTAATTACCTTTGTTGGATCTGTCTTACCTACAATGCGTGTGTGACCCCTCGAGAAGCCACTTTTTGTTTCCTCTGCAGTATACTCCATGTTTAGTTCCAATGATGCCCTAACCCTTTTGTTCCTGCTCTGAAGAATAAGACATGTATAGGCTTCATATTTTTGTAATAATCTATGTGCTAAACATCCCTTTGTGGTCATGTGTTTTATATGTAATCAAGTATCTATCCGTGATGATATATATGCCCAGCTAATGTTTGAAAAGATCCATCATCTGTATCACCACTGCTGGATAACCACTATAAATCTACTAGCAGTACCAGTCATATAAAATAGCTACCGTTACTGATCATTTGTATTACCACTGCTGGATAACCATTATAAATATATCAGCTAATGTTTCTTTCATTTATTTGATTTAACTTTTTATTTTTTGACTCGACATCTTTTTTAGACAAAATAATTTAATTTAGTTGTGCCAATTCAAATTTACACCATGTTGTTGGGCTTAGAAAAAAAGGTAAATAATAAATTAAGTTTTGTTGTGTCGACATGGGCACCAGACACGGTTGCTGACGCCTTGACCTTACCAATCCCCTTCTTCCCTCCGTGTACCAAACCTCCTCTCGCTACCCTGTCTCTTCCAGACCATCGTTGTTGTTCCTCAACTTCGATTGCAATATCAACACGTCAGTTCCTCAGGTGGATCCTCACTGAATCAGACCGCTTAACAGGCGAACCTTTACCAACATGGTATTATTTCAATTTTGAGTTAGTGTTGTTCCTTAGAGACATGGTCAAAGACTGAGAAATTTTAGATTTGCTTGCATCTTGGTTTGCCCGTGACTGAAATCAATATGTCTTCGTTGCTAACAAGAAAAGATCAGTAGTCTCGTGCAGATGCATACCCTGTTGTTATGTTACTGCTCATTTCAGAAGTGTTTGATTCATCCTAGCTAATTCAAGTTAACCTGGGTACAACAATAGATAGACATTTATTTATGGACAACAATAGTAGTGAGTAGGCAATGTAAAATGCATTTATGTTAGTTTGACGAAACTGACGGTACTTTGTTCTTGCTTCTATATCCTGGCAATTTTATGATCGGTCTCTAAATATTTCAACTTGCATGGTTTGAATTAGTTTCACATGCTAAGTATATAGTTTAAACATAGGTATTCCTTAATTTTTCATATAAAAGGTTTAGAATTATTACCTTTTGTGCTTGCTAAAACTCGAAGTTACTAACAAATGAAAAGGTTTCTGTTACAAAAGGTTTAGAATCATTACCCTTGATGCTTGAATTTGGACCTTGCACCTTACTTGGGTAACATAGAGCCAAATGGCACATTTTCCAAATACACGTTCAAAATACTTCGGGTTTGACATGGTCTCTATCCTCGATCAAACATAAAGTTACTATAAAAGGCAAATATTTTTCAACATGAACATGGTTTCAAATGGGTCTCTGCGCCATTTGGCGCACCGGGTCATCTAGTAACAAGAATCGTTAGGCAGAGATAACCATCCACTCCCACACAGTATATATCAAACATAGAACCAAGCAACTTGGAGACATACCTGTCAACCTATAAGACATGTCCTGCACACCAAAATAACATGGCCACCTACAAAACAAATAGATCTAAGAATGGACCGTGACACCAAGCGGTCTATCATCGGAAGGCAGTAAACCTGAATGACAGCAAGACATTTGCTAGTAACTGATGGTAAGAACTAAACTTGCAGGAAGAACATGGAGATATCACCTTGCCTCATGATAGTACATTAAACTCTAGAGCATTAAAGTATGGACTGCAAACAGATAGACATGACCATGGGGGGGGGGGGATTTCCTTTTAGTCCCAAATAGACAACACGTGGAAGTATTTCTTGCATGTTTTACTGTTTGGTTATTAACTATGAAGTAATTCAAAATCTTAAAGCAAATTGATGTAAGCATTTGCTATAGCAAGCATTAGCATGATCCGTTTGGTCGTTGCAAATCCATACCTGACATACACATTACATTTTCTTTCTTTGCTTTCTACAAATTCTTCCATAAACAAAAAGAACATATGCATAGAAGAAAGTGTCCTCCTGTAGTTCTGCTTTTCAGTTGAACACACATGAGGAATAAACTTCCAACATCCTAGAACAACAAAGGCATCATGTAATTGCAGATAGAGAGGAAAGAACAACCTGCAGTTGAAGTCGGGGTAGCTCAATGGATGCTTACATAATCACATATGTAGATCAATCCTGATGGCCGCAAATCATCAAATACATGCAGTACAAAGGACAATGTCTTAAATCTTTTGCTTCTTCTGTACATGCACCAGCTGGGGAAGAAAAGCAATGTGTTAGTATGATCATAAGACATTTTGGCTAAGCAACCATCACTAAAAAAGGGAAGCAAGCATATCTAACCTCAATAGCTGGAGATGAGCTAGGATTAGTCATCGTAGAAACTTTATTAAAGTTGGTGAAATGGAAATGGACAAGTAAAAACCTACTCAATCAGTATAGAGGCAAGGTGAATTGGGAGTGGACAGAAAGTAACAAGCATGCCTCAGATATTCACCAAGCATTCATTTTTAAGACATTGGGTGCATGAACATGAACAATAAAAATGGAAGAAATCAGGATAAGTATGTGTACTTACCTGGAAGGAAACAAGGGGATAGCAACAACCACCTATAAAAAATGCTAAGCAAGTTGAGCATCTGTCCTAATGAGTAAAAATAAAAACAACAAGGTAAATTTGGTACATCAGGTTATAGTTTTCATCATATGCTAGTTCATACCATTGGCACGAATATCAGCACATAATAACGGACACCACAATTAGCTATATAATTTTTGTTAAATGGATATGGAAGCACCACGGAGTAAAACCGTACAAATAAAAATACATAAAAGGAGCAGGAGAAAAGGTAAGAGCAAGAGATTTGAAGTCTCACATGAGGAGGTGAAATTGGAAGGGAAGAGGAAGACAACTATGTGTTGTGGAGGCCCGTGGCGCCAATGGCTGGAAGTGTCGAGACCTTCCTGCAACAACAACAACAACAACATACATGTGGATCTGATGCTCCTCTGCAACAAAGATGTAAGCATCAGGAAATGAGTCAGGAATAAAGTAGAAATTGCAGAGGCACTCCAGAAGTGTGGAAAGTGACAATATGCCTAATTAGTTGCTTATTAGTTGAGGCCTTGGTACTAATTTAAATCCTAACACATTTCCAGTATATACATGTTGACAAGATAAACTAAAATAAACTCATCAATTTATAGTGCAAACAACATCAGGGGCTCTATGTCATAAATTAAATATTTCTTGTTCTCCTACGTAACTCTAAACCTGTGAAGGGCTAATATAAACGACTGAAAATGGGAATTTTAATAAGAGGTTCAACTTGCATGGAAAAAATGTAACTAACAAATGAGGGACAAATAATACTCCCTATGATCCATATTAATTGACATTGATTTAGTACAAAGTTAGTAGGAGTACAATTTTTAGCCGGTGTGTTGGGTTCTTCATCTTTAGAAGCTCCTTTGGATAAATGAGAAGACAACCCCCCTTCCCAAAATAAAAGACATGTGCCACTTTGTAAAATCTTATGGCCTTCCCCTTATGGCCAACTGATATGAGCCGTTCTTTCAAAAATAAAAGAGCAAAGAAGAATTGTGATCCGGTGATACAACAACCAGTGAAGGTATGCAAGATGAAGCCATGTCACCTAGATCAGTGCAACCAACTATGTAGATGCTAAACCAGGCTTGCGGTAAAGGCTCGAAGAATGCATATATTTGCCAAGGTACGAAGTTTGTGAGAGTGTCACTTCTGGGAGTTGTAGCTGCACGAACCCTTGAACCAATAAAAAAATAGAACACAAGTTTAAGGGAGAAATGCTTAATGGGGACAGAATAAATATCTTAGGGAGAAATGATAGCTTAGTTTGCAAACATATTGTGCAATAGGTGAAATGTTAAGGGAGAAAAGGCAGGTCCAGTAGAAAAATGCTATTAAAAAACAAGGTATGATTCCGGTGTAAATAAGCAAGCTGATGTTGCAATTCATGTTCATGTTCATGAATTAGAAAACACCATATATACTAAGAAACCACTGTGGAAAAGGGAATAAATAAGATTTTCACTAAATTAGCGTATAGTGTAAAAAGTTAGTATAAAATGTATGTTATATCATCAATGAGCATGTTACCTGTCATATTACAGATCGAGTGTCCCATGGTCTTTTCTCTTTCTTTTTACATTTAGTTTCAACTATAACTATGTTTTGGAAAACAATTTTCTTAAATTGTACTATATGAACGGTGATGGATCTATTGATCTCAGTATTGCAGCTTAGAAAGATAAATAGAAATTATAAGGGAACAACTCATCGTACTCATGTAAGCAAGAAACTCTCTAATGTTTTGTGAGAGAACATATCTTGATATGCGTTTGTTATGAACGGCTGTCCAGCCTCTTGTTCAGCACTAACATAATGACATGCAAATGGATTTCCATTACAGAAGTAAGTGACAACATTCCGTTCTCTGATTTAGAAGTAACCCATTCTAAATAATTTGAACCAACACAAATGATTATATATTTGCCTTTTTCATGAGATCGTTTGCACTGGAAAGCATTTTACTCAAGCTAATTGGGCAGGAGCTTCAAGTTTTCATTTGTATACTTGCTAATTTATTCCAACATGCGTAATAGCTTACTAAACCAAATCCTCCAAAGGAAATCGTCCATCACCAGCAAACCTCAAAGGTGCCATAACTAAATTGCTTGATCCGTGTTGCTAGTAGCCTAGTACTGCAGACAGAAACTAAGATCAACACATTGGATAGCACCTTTCTGCTGTTCCAAGAGATGACAAGATATACTGATAAAGGTCATGGATTTGGGCACTGCAATGGTAGTCAAATTAAGCTAGAAAGTTAATTGTTTGATAGCAATGGAAAAGCAAGAAAACAAGCAAAATTTACACACATGCTAATTAATCTAGAGGTGGAGGACGACAATTTCTCATTTGTTATTTCTCTTGTTTTTGGACTGTAAAAATTAAGTGGATTTGCCTCATTACCGGGATAATAATAACAGTAAAGAGCTAAGGATGCGTATCCGAGTAATCTGACAACGAGAAACAGTAAAAAGAAGAAATTTTATCCAGTTTAAGTTACGCTAGGCATGACATAGCAATGTGGCAACAAAGGTAGAGGCAAGATTTCGAATCGAAGGGGATGCAACTGTACATGAGCTACGACCTAGTTGGCCTCGGGGTTGCCATTTCCTGATTGTGGCGTTGTCGAAGATGAGGTCACTGCTCCCTTGCCACTGCATGCCCTAAATATAAATAAAAATCCTTGAGGCAAATAAAAATAAAAACATCCTGGTCTACTTCAATACCTAAATTACAAAAAGCTAGTTTGACTACTCGACTTGTTATCTTTGACTAGAACTAATTATAGAAAATGAAGGGATAATTGGTTTTATACCCTTAGTTATGCCCCCCTCGCGACATTGCCCCTAGTTTCTGAAAACACGTGGTCTTTGATACGTCTCCGTCGTATCTATAATTTTTGATTGTTCCATGCCAATATTCTACAACTTTCATATACTTTTGGAAACTTTTTATATTATTTTTGGGACTAACATATTGATCCAGTGCCCAGTGCCAGTTCCTGTTTGTTGCATGTTTTATGTTTCACAAAAACCCCATATCAAACGGAGTCCAAATGGGATAAAAACGGACGAAGAATATTTTTGGAATATTTGTGATTTTCTGGAAGAAAAATGAACGCGAGACGGTGCCCGAGGGGACCACGAGGCAGGGGGCGCGCCCCAGGGGGCAGGCGCGCCCCTAACCCTCGTGGGCACCCCGTAAGGCGGTTGTCGCTCTTCTTTTGCCGCAAGAAATCTAATTTTCAGAGAAAAATCTGGGCGAAGGTTTCAACCCAATCGGAGTTACAGATCTCTGGATATAAAAGAAACGGTGAAATGGCAGAATCTGAGAGCGCAGAAACAGAGAGAGACAGAGAGACAGATCCAATCTCGGAGGGGCTCTCGCCCCTCCCAAGCCATGGAGGCCATGGACCAGAGGGGAAACCCTTCTCCCATCTAGGGAGAAGGTCAAGGAAGAAGAATAAGAAGGGGGGCTCTCTCCCCCTTGCTTCCGGTGGCGCTGGAACGCCGCCGGGGCCATCATCATCACCACGATCTACACCAACAACTTCACCGCCCTCATCACCAACTCTTTCCCCCTCTATGCAGCGGTGTAACCTCTCTTTTACCCACTGTAATATCTACTTAAACATTGTTCTCAACGCTATATATTATTTCCCAATGATGTATGGCTATCCTATGATGTTTGAGTATATCCGTTTTGTCCTATGGGTTAATTGATGATCGTGATTGGTTTGAGTTGCATGTTTTATTATTGGTGCTGTCCTATGGTGCTCTCCGTGTCGCGCAAGCATGAGGGATTCCCACTATAGGGTGTTGCAATACATTCATGATTCGCTTATAGTGGGTTGCTTGAGTGACAGAAGCATAAAGCCTAGTAAGGGGGTTGTTGCATATGGGATAAAGAGGAGTTGATGCTTTAATGCTATGGTTGGGTTTTACCTTAATGATCTTTAGTAGTTGCGGATGCTTGCTAGAGTTCCAATCATAAGTGCATATGATCCAAGAAGAGAAAGTATGTTAGCTTATGTTGGGTAACGTAGTAATTTCAAAAAATTTCCTACGCACATGCAAGATCATGGTGATGGCATAGCAACGAGAGAGGAGAGTATTGTCCATGTACCCTCGTAGACCGTAAGCGGAAGCGTTATCACAACGTGGTTGATGTAGTCGTACGTCTTCACGACTCGACCGATCCAAGCACCGAACGTACGGCACCTCCGTGTTCAGCACACGTTCAGCTCGATGACGTTCCCCGGGCTCCAATCCAGCAAAGCGTCGGGGATGAGTTCCGTCAGCACGACGGCGTGGTGACGATGATGATGTTCTACCGACGCAGGGCTTCGCCTAAACTCCACGACGATATGACCGAGGTGGAATATGGTGGAGGGGGGCACCGCACACGGCTAAGGAACGATCCGTAGATCAACTTGTGTGTTCTAGGGTGCCCCCTGCCCCCGTATATAAAGGAGCAAGGGGGGAGGCCGGCCGACCCCTTGGGGCGCGCCAAGGAGGAGGAGTCCTCCTCCTAGTAGGAGTAGGACTCCTCCTTTCCTAGTCCTACTCCTACTAGGAGGGGGAAGGAAGGGGGAGAGGGGAAAGGAAAGAGGGGGGAGCCGCCCCCCTCCTAGTCCAATTCGGACCAGAGGGAGAGGGGGCGCGCGGCCCACCCTGGCCGCCCCTCTCTCTTCCCACCAAGGCCCATGTGGCCCATTAACTCTCTCGGGGGGGTTCTGGTAACCCTCCGGCACTCCGGTTTTCTCCGAAATCACCCGGAACACTTCCGGTGTCCGAATATAGTCGTCCAATATATCAATCTTTATGTCTCAACCATTTCGAGACTCCTCGTCATGTCCGTGATCACATCCGGGACTCCGAACAAACTTCGGTACATCAAAACTTATAAACTCATAATAAAACTGTCATCGTAACATTAAGCGTGCGGACCCTACGGGTTCGAGAACTATGTAGACATGACCTAGAACTATTCTCAGTCAATAACCAATAGTGGAACCTGGATGTTCATATTGGTTCCTACATATTCTACGAATATCTTTATCGGTCAAACCGCATAACAACATACGTTGTTCCCTTTGTCATCGGTATGTTACTTGCCCGAGATTCGATCGTCGGTATCCAATACCTAGTTCAATCTCGTTACCGGCAAGTCTCTTTACTCGTTCCATAATACATCATCCCACAACTAACTCATTAGTTGCAATGCTTGCAAGGCTTAAGTGATGAGTATTACCGAGATGGCCCAGAGATACCTCTCCGACAATCGGAGTGACAAAACCTAATCTCGAATTATGCCAACTCAACATGTACCTTTGGAGACACCTGTAGAGCACCTTTATAATCACAAAGTGTTCCTCTGGTAAACGGGAGTTGCACAATCTCATAGTTGTAGGAACTTTGTATAAGTCATGAAGAAAGCAATAGCAACATACTAAATGATCAAGTGCTAAGCTAACGGAATGGGTCAAGTCAATCACAACATTCTCCTAATGATGTGATCCCATTAATCAAATGACAACACATGTCTATGATTAGGAAACATAACCATCTTTGATTAATGAGCTAGTCAAGTAGAGGCATACTAGTGACACTATGTTTGTCTATGTATTCACACATGTATCATGTTTCCGGTTAATACAATTCTAGCATGAATAATAAACATTTATCATGATATGAGGAAATAAATAATAACTTTAGTATTGCCTCTAGGGCATATTTTCTTCAGTCTCCCACTTGCACTAGAGTCAATAATCTAGATTACATAGTAATGATTCTAACACCCATGGAGTCTTGGTGCTGATCATGTTTTGCTCGTGAGAGAGGCTTAGTCAACGGGTCTGCAATATTCAGATTCGTATGTATTTTGCAAATCTCTATGTCTCCCACTTGGACTTGGTCCCGAATGGAATTGAAGCGTCTCTTGATGTGCTTGGTCCTCTTGTGAAATCTGGATTCCTTTGCCAAGGCAATTGCACCAGTATTATCACAGAAGATCTTCATTGGTCCCGATGCACTAGGTATAACACCTAGATCAGAAATGAACCCCTTCATCTAGACTCCTTCATTTGCTGCTTCCAAAGCAGCTATGTACTCCGCTTCACATGTAGATCCCGCCACGACGCTTTGTTTAGAACTGCACCAACTTACAGCTCCACTGTTTAACAAAAATACGTATCCGGCTTGTGATTTAGAATCGTCCGGATCAGTGTCAAAGCTTGCATTGACGTAACCATTTACGACTAGCTCTTTGTCACCTCCATATACGAGAAACATATCCTTAGTCCTTTTCAGGTATTTCAGGATGTTCTTGACCGCCGTCCAGTGACCCACTCCTGGATTACTTTGGTACCTCCCTGCCAAACTAATAGCAAGGCACACATCAAGTCTGGTACACAACATTGCATACATGATAGAGCCTATGGCTGAAGCATAGAGAATTCCTTTCATTTTCTCTCTATCTTCTACAGTGGTCGGGCATTGAGTCTGACTCAACTTTATACCTTGTAATACAGGCAAGAACCCTTTCTTCGCCTGATCCATATTGAACTTTTTCAACACTTTATCAAGGTACGTGCATTGTGAAAGTCCAATCAAGCGTCTTGATCTATCTCTATAGATCTTAATGACCAATATGTAAGCAGCTTCACCGAGGTCTTTCATTGAAAAACTTTTATTCAAGTATCCTTTTATGCCATTCAGAAATTCTATATCATTCCCAATCAACAATATGCCATCCACATATAATATTAGAAATGCTACAGAGCTCCCACTCACTTTCTTGTAAATACAGGCTTCTCCAAAAGTCTGTATAAAACCATATGCCTTGATCACACTATCAAAGTGTTTATTCCAACTCCAAGAGGCTTGCACCAGACCATAGATTGATTGCTGGAGCTTGCACACTTTGTTAGCTCCCTTAGGATCGACAAAACCTTCCGGTTGCATCATATACAACTCTTCTTCCAGAAATCCATTCAGAAATGCAGTTTTGACATCCATCTGCCAAATTTCATAATCATAAAATGCGGCAATCGCTAACATGATTCGGACAGACTTAAGCATCGCTACGGGTGAGAAAGTCTCATCATAGTCAACCCCTTGAACTTGTCGAAAACCTTTCGCAACAAGTCGAGCTTTATAGACAATTACATTACCGTCAGCGTCAGTCTTCTTCTTAAAGATCCATTTATTCTCAATGGCTTGCCGATCATCGGGCAAGTCAACCAAAGTCCATACTTTGTTTTCATACATGGATCCCATCTCAGATTTCATGGCTTCTAGCCATTTTGCGGAATCTGGGCTCATCATCGCTTCCTCATAGTTCGTAGGTTCATCATGGTCAAGTAACATGACTTCCATAATAGGATTACCGTACCACTCTGGTGCAGATTTTATTCTGGTAGACCTACGAGGTTCAGTATAAACTTGATCTGAAGTTTCATGATCAATATCATTATCTTCCTCACTAATTGGTGTAGATGTCACAGGAACTGATTTCTGTGATGAACTACTTTCCAATGAGGGAGCAGACATAGTTATCTCATCAAGTTCTACTTTCCTCCCACTGACTTCTTTCAAGAGAAACTCTTTTTCTAGAAAGGATCCATTCTTAGCAACAAATGTCTTGCCTTCGGATATGTGATAGAAGGTGTACCCAACAGTCTCTTTTGGGTATCCTATGAAGACACATTTCTTCGATTTGGGTTCGAGCTTATCTGGTTGAAGTTTCTTCACATAAGCATCGCAGCCCCAAACTTTAAGAAACGACAACTTTGGTTTCTTGCCAAACCATAGTTCATAAGGCGTCGTCTCAACGGATTTTGATGGTGCCCTATTCAATGTGAATGCAGCCGTCTCTAAAGCATAACCCCAAAACGATAGCGGTAAATCAGTAAGAGACATCATAGATCGCACCATATCTAGTAAAGTACGATTATGACGTTCGGACACACCATTACGTTGTGGTGTTCCGGGTGGCGTGAGTTGCGAAACTATTCCGCATTGTTTCAAATGTAAACCAAACTCGTAACTCAAATATTCTCCTCCACGATCAGATCGTAGAAACTTAATTTTCTTGTTATGATGATTTTCCACTTCACTCTGAAATTCTTTGAACTTTTCAAATGTTTCAGACTTGTGTTTCATTAAGTAGATATACCCATATCTGCTCAAATCATCTGTGAAGGTGAGAAAATAACGATATCCGCCACGAGCTTCAATATTCATCGGTCCACATACATCTGTATGTATGATTTCCAACAAATTTGTTGCTCTCTCCATAGTACCGGAGAACGGTGTTTTAGTCATCTTGCCCATGAGGCACGGTTCGCAAGTACCAAGTGATTCATAATCAAGTGATTCCAAAAGTCCATCAGTATGGAGTTTCTTCATGCGCTTTACATCGATATGACCTAAATGGCAGTGCCACAAATAAGTTGCACTATCATTATCAACTCTGCATCTTTTGGTTTGGACATTATGAATATGTGTATCACTACTATCGAGATTTAATAAAAATAGACCACTCTTCAAGGGTGCATGACCATAAAAGATATTACTCATATAAATAGAACAACCATTATTCTCTGATTTAAATGAATAACCGTCTCGCATCAAACAAGATCCAGATATAATGTTCATGCTCAACGCTGGCACCAAATAACAATTATTTAGGTCTAAGACTAATCCCGACTGTAGATGTAGAGGTAGCGTGCCGACCGCGATCACATCGACTTTGGAACCGTTTCCCACGCGCATCGTCACCTCGTCCTTGGCCAGTGCTTGCTTATTCTGTAGTCCCTGTTTCGAGTTGCAAATATTAGCAACAAAACCAGTATCAAATACCCAGGTGCTACTACGAGCTCTAGTTAGGTACACATCAATAACATGTATATCACATATACCTTTGTTCATTTTGCCATCCTTCTTATCCGCCAAATACTTGGGGCAGTTCCGCTTCCAGTGACCAGCTTGCTTGCAGTAGAAGCACTCAGTTTCAGGCTTAGGTCCAGACTTGGGTTTCTTCTCTTGAGCAGCAACTTGCTTGCTGTTCTTCTTGAAGTTCCCTTTCTTCTTCCCTTTGCCCTTTTTCTTGAAACTAGTGGTCTTGTTGACCATCAACACTTGATGCTCCTTCTTGATTTCTACCTCCGCAGCCTTTAGCATTGCGAAGAGCTCGGGAATTGTCTTGTTCATCCCTTGCATATTATAGTTCATCACGAAGCTCTTGTAGCTTGGTGGCAGTGATTGGAGAATTCTGTCAATGACGCTATCATCCGGAAGATTAACTCCCAGTTGAATCAAGTGATTATTATACCTAGACATTTTGAGTATATGCTCACTAACAGAACTATTTTCCTCCATCTTGCAGCTGTAGAACCTATTGGAGACTTCATATCTCTCAATCCGGGCATTTGCTTGAAATATTAACTTCAACTCCTGGAACATCTCATATGCTCCATGACGTTCAAAACGTCGTTGAAGACCCGGTTCTAAGCCGTAAAGCATGGCACACCGAACTATAGAGTAGTCATCAGCTTTGCTCTGCCAGACGTTCACAACATCTGGTGTTGCTCCTGCAGCAGGCCTGGCACCCAGCGGTGCTTCCAGGACGTAATTCTTCTATGCAGCAATGAGGATAATCCTCAAGTTACGGACCCAGTCCGTGTAATTGCTACCATCATCTTTCAACTTTGCTTTCTCAAGGAACGCATTAAAATTCAACGGAACAACAGCACGAGCCATCTATCTACAACAAACATAGACAAGCAAAATACTATCAGGTACTAAGTTCATGATAAATTTAAGTTCAATTAATCATATTACTTAAGAACTCCCACTTAGATAGATATCTCTCTAGTCATCTAAGTGATTACGTGATCCAAATCAACTAAACCATAACCGATCATCACGTGAGATGGAGTAGTTTTCAATGGTGAACATCACTATGTTGATCATATCTACTATATGATTCACGCTCGACCTTTCGGTCTCTGTGTTCCGAGGCCATATCTGCATATGCTAGGCTCGTCAAGTATAACCTGAATATTCTGCGTGTGCAAAACTGGCTTGCACCCGTTGTAGATGGACGTAGAGCTTATCACACCCGATCATCACGTGGTGTCTGGGCACGACGAACTTTGGCAACGGTGCATATTCAGGGAGAACACTTCTTGATAATTTTAGTGAGAGATCATCTTAAAATGCTACCGTCAATCAAAGCAAGATAAGATGCATAAAGGATAAACATCACATGCAATCAATATAAGTGATATGATATGGCCATCATCATCTTGTGCTTGTGATCTCCATCTCCGAAGCACCGTCGTGATCACCATCTTCACCGGCGCGACACCTTGATCTCCATCGTAGCATCGTTGTCGTTTATGCCATCTATTGCTTCTACGACTATCGCTACCGCTTAGTGATAAAGTAAAGCAATTACAGGGCGTTTGCATTTCATACAATAAAGCGACAACCATATGGCTCCTGCCAGTTGCCGATAACTTCGGTTACAAAACATGATCATCTCATACAATAAATATAGCATCACGTTTTGACCATATCACATCACAACATGCCCTGCAAAAACAAGTTAGATGTCCTCTACTTTGTTGTTGCAAGTTTTACGTGGCTGCTACGGGCTTAGCAAGAACCGTTCTTACCTACGCATCAAAACCACAACGATAGTTCGTCAAGTTAGTGCTGTTTTAACATTCGCAAGGACCGGACGTAGCCACACTCGGTTCAACTAAAGTTGGAGAAACTGGCACCCGCCAGCCACCTATGTGCAAAGCACGTCGGTAGAACCAGTCTCGCGTAAGCGTACGCGTAATGTCGGTCCGGGCCGCTTCATCCAACAATACCGCCAAACCAAAGTATGACATGCTGGTAAGCAGTATGACTTGTATCGCCCACAACTCATTTGTGTTCTACTCGTGCATATAACATCAACGCATAAAACCTAGGCTCGGATGCCACTGTTGGGTAACATAGTAATTTCAAAAATTTTCCTACGCACATGCAAGATCATGGTGATGGCATAGCAACGAGAGAGGAGATTATTGTCCACGTACCCTCGTAGACCGTAAGCGGAAGCGTTATCACAACGCGGTTGATGTGGTCATACGTCTTCACGACTCGACCGATCCAAGCACCGAACGTGTGGCACCTCCGTGTTCAGCACACGTTCAGCTCGATGACGTTCCCCGGGCTCCAATCCAGCAAAGCGTTGGGGATGAGTTCCGTCAGCACGACGGCGTGGTGACGATGATGATGTTCTACCGGCGCAGGGCTTCGCCTAAACTCCGCGACGATATGACGGAGGTGGAATATGGTGGAGGGGGGCACCGCACACGGCTAAGGAACGATCCGTAGATCAACTTGTGTGTTCTAGGGTGCCCCCTGCCCCCGTATATAAAGGAGCAAGGGGGAAGCCGGCCGGCCCCTTGGGGCGCGCCAAGGAGGAGGAGTCCTCCTCCTAGTAGGAGTAGGACTCCTCCTTTCCTACTCCTACTAGGAGGGGGAAGGAAGGGGGAGAGGGATAAGGAAAGAGGGGGGTGCCGCCCCCCTCCTAGTCCAATTTGGAACAGAGGGAGAGGGGGCGCGCGGCCCACCCTGGCCGCCCCTCTCTCTTCCTACCAAGGCCCATGTGGCCCATTAACTCTCCCGGGGGGTTCCGGTAACCCTCCGGCACTCCGGTTTTCTCCGAAATCACCCGGAACACTTCCGGTGTCCGAATATAGTCATCCAATATATCAATCTTTATGTCTCGACCATTTCGAGACTCCTCGTCATGTCCGTGATCACATCCGGGACTCCGAACAAACTTCGGTACATCAAAACTTATAAACTCATAATAAAACTGTCATCGTAATGTTAAGCGTGCGGACCCTACGGGTTCGAGAACTATGTAGAGATGACCTAGAACTATTCTCAGTCAATAACCAATAGTGGAACCCGGATGTTCATATTGGTTCCTACATATTCTACAAAGATCTTTATCAGTCAAACCGCATAACAACATACGTTGTTCCCTTTGTCATCGGTATGTTACTTGCCCGAGATTCGATTATCGGTATCCAATACCTAGTTCAATATCGTTACCGGCAAGTCTCTTTACTCGTTTCGTAATACATCATTTCATAACTAACTCATTAGTTACAATGCTTGCAAGGCTTAAGTGATGAGTATTACCGAGATGGCCCAGAGATACCTCTCCGACAATCGGAGTGACAAAACCTAATCTTGAATTATGCCAACTCAACATGTACCTTTGGAGACACCTGTAGAGCACCTTTATAATCACCCAGTTATGTTGTGATGTTTGGTAGCACACAAAGTGTTCCTCCGGTAAACGGGAACTTTGTATAAGTCATGAAGAAAGCAATAGCAACATACTAAACGATCAAGTGCTAAGCTAACGGAATGGGTCAAGTCAATCACAACATTCTCCTAATGATGTGATCCCATTAGTCAAATGACAACACATGTCTATGATTAGGAAACATAACCATCTTTGATTAATGAGCTAGTCAAGTAGAGGCATACTAGTGACACTATGTTTGTCTATGTATTCACACATGTATCATGTTTCCGGTTAATACAATTCTAGCATGAATAATAAACATTTATCATGATATGAGGAAATAAATAATAACTTTATTATTGCCTTTAGGGCATATTTCCTTCAGCTTATGCCTCTCTCTCAAATAAAATTGCAATAGTGATTACCGGTTTAGTTATCGATTGCCTAGGGACAAATAACTTTCTCGTGACAAAAAGCTCTCTACTAAAAACTAACTTAGTTGTGTCTTCATCTAAACAGCCCCTACTTTTTATTTACGCGCTCTTTATTATCTTGCAAACCTATCCAACAACACCTACAAAGTACTTCTAGTTTCATACTTGTTCTAGGTAAATCGAACGTTAAGCGTGCGTAGAGTTGTATCGGTGGTTGATAGAACTTGAGGAAATATTTGTTCTACCTTTAGTTCCTTGTTGGGTTCGACACTCTTACTTATCGAAAGAGGCTACAATTGATCCCCTACACTTGTGGGTTATCAAGACCTTTTTCTGGCGCCCTTGCCGGGGAGTCATAGCGTGGGGTGAATATTCTCGTGTGTGCTTGTTTGCTTTATCACTAAGTAATTTTTATTTGCTATTCTAAGTTGTTCCCTATCTTTGGTTATGGATATGGAACACAAAATACCAAAAAAATAGGTATACTTGCTACTCATGGAGATGGGGAACCTCCTAAAACCCTCGATGCTGGTTATGTGAAAAATATTATGTACTACTTTGATAATCCTGAGAAAACCCCATTCAATTATGTAATGGGAGACACGTTGGATCAACATGAATACTTTAGGGATTATTGTTGACTCAAAAAGGGAAATTATTATGGGATCAACTTCATATGTTGCATTGGTATGCTCGGGAACTGTGCTTGAGATATGATTATACTTGTTGCTCTAGGATGAAGGCTCCACACCTTCCCTTTTCATGCAATTTAATGATAATGAAACCTTGGATTCTTATGCTAATGGTATATATGATTACTATGATGTGGAACAAATAGAAGAATTCGTTGCTTTTATGGGTGCTTATGAGATTGAATCTTTGTTTAAAGAGTGTGAAAATCTTGATGATGCTGTTTATAGACCTGAAAATTTTGCTATACTTAAATATTGTGATGAGAATTATGAATACAATGCCGATATTGATGCATTTATTGAGGAAGTCTCCGCTGTCCAAGAAGAGACTAATATTTTGCAGGAGTCTATGGAGGAAGAAACTGATGAAACTGTGAGCTCATTAGATGAAAAAGATGACGAGGAGAGCGAACAACAAAAGGAGGAAGAGCGAATTAGCTACCTATGCCCACCTTCTGATGAGAGTAACTCTTCAACTCATACATTGTTTAATTCTTCTTCGTGCTTACCGAAGGATGATTTCTATGATGATTGTTATGATCCTGTTGATTCTTTTGAAATATCCCTTTTTTGATGATGCTTGCTATGCTTGTGGCCAAGATGCCAATATGAATGATGCTTATGGACATGAACTTTCTATAGTTCCTTATGTTAAACATGAAATTGTTGCTATTGCACCCACACATGATAGTCCTATTATCTTTTTGAATTCTCCAAACTACACTATATCGGAGAAGTTTGTGATTATTAAGGATTATATTGATGGGTTGCGTTTTACTACTACACATGATGATTTTGATAAATATAATATGCATGTGTTTGCTGCTCCAACTTGCAATTATTATGAGAGAGGAACTATATCTCCACCTCTCTATGTTTCCAATATGATAAAATTTCAAGAAACTGCTTATACTATGCATTGGCCTTTACTATGTGTGCATGAATTGTTCTTTTATGACATGCCGATGCATAGGAAGAGAGTTAGACTTCATCATTGCTCGATATATGTTACTTTGTGCTCACTACTAAATTAAAAATCATTGTTAAATTAAATTGGCTTTGATATACCTTGGGATCCGGGTGGATCCATTACTTGAGCACTATATGCCTAGCTTAATGGCTTTAAAGAAAGCGTTGCCAGGGAGACAACCCGGAAGTTTTAGAGAGTCATTTATTTCTGTTGAGTGCTTTTATATAGTTTAAAAACAAAATAAATAAATAAAGAGGGGAACCCAAAACTTTTCAAAAAGGAAAGTGAAAGTAAGAAAGACAAGCATTGTTGAAGTGGGAGGGCTCCTTGAACTTTGTTCATGCTCACGAAAACTTTGTGAATCTTGATTACAGAAAATTTTCAAAAAAAATAATTATCCCCTTGTAAAATTCCATTGTATTATAAAAATAATGTGCCAAGGTTTGCCTTTAGGATGTTTACGATGCTTGTTGGTTTGTACGGTGCAGGACAGAAACTTTGGCTGTAGTGCGCGATTTTACATTTTTTTACTGGAACCCCAAACGGTTCTGATTCTTTTTGCACTGTCTTGATATACACAATTTTTATTTTTCCTAATTTTGGTAGAATTGTTGGGGTACCATAAGTATGGTGAATGTTAATATTTCTACAGACTGTTCTGTTTTTGACAGATTCTGTTTTTGATGCATAGTTTACTTGTTTTGATGAAACTATCAATTTCTATGGGTGGATTAAGCCATGGAAAAGTTATATTACAGTAGACACAATGCAAAAACAAAATATGAATTGGTTTGCAACAGTACTTAGAGTAGTGATTTGCTTTATTATACTAACAGGTCTTACCGAGTTTTCTGTTGAAGTTTTGTCTGGATGAAGTGTTTGATCGAGGAGGTCTCGATATGAGGAAAAGGAGGAGAGGCAAGAGATCAAGCTTGGGGATGCACAAGGCACCCCAAGTAAATATTCAAGGAGACTCAAGCGTCTAAGCTTGGGGATGCCCCGGAAGGCATCCCCTCTTTCTTCAACAAGTATCGGTATGTTTTCGGATTCATTTTGTTCATGTGATATGTGCAAATCTTGGAGCATCTTTTGCATTTAGTTTTCACTTTTATTTTATGCACCATGCTGGTATGAGATGGTACTTGGTTGATTTATAGAATGCTCATTACACTTCACTTAAATCTTTTGAGTATGGCTTTATAGAATGCTTCATGTGCTTCACTTATATCATTTGAAGTTTGGATTGCCTGTTTCTCTTCATATAGAAAACCGCCATTTGTAGAATGCTCTTTTGCTTCACTTATATTTGTTGGAGCATGGGCATATATTTTGTAGAAAGAATTAAACTCTCTTGCTTCCCTTATACCAATTTAGAGAGATGACAGGAATTGGTCATTCACATGGTTAGTCATAAAATCCTACATAAACTTGTAGATCGCTGAATATGATATGTTTGATTCCTTGCAATAGTTTTGCGATATAAAGATGGTGATATTAGAGTCATGCTAGTGATTAGTTGTGGATTAGTAGAAATACTTGTATTGAGGTTTGTGATTCTCGAAGCATGCACGTATGGTGAACCGTTATGTGATGAAGTCGGAGCATGATTTATTTATTGATTGTCTTCCTTATGAGTGGCGGCCGGGGACGCGCGATGGTCTTTTCCTACCAATCTACCCCCTAGGAGCATGCACATAGTACTTTGTTTCGATGACTAATAGATTTTTGCAATAAGTATGTGAGTTCTTCATGACTAATGTTGAGTCCATGGATTATACACATTCTCACCCTTCCATCATTGCTAGCCTCTTCGGTACCGTGCATTGCCCTTTCTCACCTCGAGAGTTGGTGCAAACTTCGCCGGTGCATCCAAACCCCGTGATACAATACGCTCTATCACATAAAAGCCACCTTATATCTTCCTCAAAACATCCACCATACCTACCTATCATGGCATTTCCATAGCCATTCCGAGATATATTGCCATGCAACTTCCATCATCATCATATACATGACTTGAGCATTCATTGTCATATTGCTTTGCATGATCGTAAGATAGCTAGCATGATGTTTTCATGGCTTGTCCATTTTTTGCTATGCTAGATCATTGCACATCCCGGTACATGATACGTCTCCAACGTATCTATAATTTTAGATTGTTCCATGCTATTATATTACCCGTTTTGGATGTTTATGGGCTTTACTTTACACTTCTATATCATTTTTGGGACTAACCTACTAACCGGAGGCCCAGCCCGAATTGCTGTTTTTTTGCCTATTTCAGTGTTTCAAAGAAAAGGAATATCAAACGGAGTCCAAACAGAATGAAACCTTCGGGAGCGATCTTTTTGGAACAAACGTGATCCAGGGGACTTGGAGTGGACGTCAAGCAACAAAGGAGGCGGCCACGAGGGTGCCCGACACGCCCCCTAGGGGTGGGCGCGCCCCCACCCTCGTGGGCCCCTTGAGCGTCCACCGACCTACTTATTCCTCCTATATATACCCACGTACCCTGAAACCATCACAAGAGACCACGAAAACCTAATTCCACCACCGCAACCTTCTGTATCCGCGATATCCCATCTTGGAGCCTTCGCCGGCGCTCCGCCGAAGGGGGAATCGACCATGGAGGGCCTCTACATCATCTCCAAGGCCTCTCCGATGAGTTGTGAGTAGTTTACCACAGACCTTCGGGTCCATAGTTATTAGCTAGATGGCTTCTTCTCTCTCTTTGAATCTAAATACCAAGTTATCCTCGATCTTCTTAGAGATCTATTCGATGCAACTCTTTTTGCGGTGTGTTTGTCGAGATCCGATGAATTGTGGGTTTATGATCAAGTTTATATATGAGAAATATTTGAATCTTCTCTGAATTCTTTTATGTGTGATTAAGTTATCTTTGCAAGTCTCTTCGAATTATCAGTTTGGTTTGGCCTACTAGATTGATCTTTCTTGCAATGGGAGAAGTGCTTAGCTTTGGGTTCAATCTTGCGGTGTCCTTTCCCAGTGACAGCAGGGGCAGCAAGGCACGTATTGTATTGTTGCCATCGAGGATAAAAAGATGGGGTTTATATCATATTGCATGAGTTTATCCCTCTACATCATGTCATCTTTCTTAATGCGTTACTCTGTTCTTTATGAACTTAATACTCTAGATGCAGGCAAGAGTCAGTCGATGTGTGGAGTAATAGTAGTAGATGCAAGCAGGAGTCGGTCTACTTGTCATGGACGTGATGCCTATATACATGATGATGCCTAGATAATCTCATAACTATGCGCTTTTCTATCAATTGCTCGACAGTAATTCGTTCACCCACCGTAATACTTAATTATGCTATTTTGAGAGAAGCCACTAGTGAAACCTATGCCCCCCGGGTCTATCTTTTATCATATAAGTTTACCATCTACTTTTATTTGCATCTTTACTTTTCCAATCTATATCATAAAAATACCAAAAATATTTATCTCATCATATTATCTCTATCAGATCTCACTTTCGCAAGTGGTCGTGAAGGGATTGACAACCCCTTTATTGCGTTGGTTGCGAGGTTCTTGTTTGTTTGTGTAGGTGTGTGGGACTTTTGAGGAGCCTCCTACTGGATTGATACCTTGGTTCTCAAAAACTGAGGGAAATACTTACGCTACTTTGCTGCATCACCCTTTCCTCTTCAAGGAAAACCAACACAAGCTCAAGACATAGCAACAAGGATTTCTGGCGCCTTTGCCGGGGAGGTCTTCGCTCAAGTCAAGACATACGAAGTACCCATCACAAACTCATCTCCCTTGCATTACATTATTTGCCATTTGCCTATGGTTTTCCTCTCCCCCACTTCACCCTTGCCGTTTTATTCGCCCTCTCTTTCCCAATCTCCTCTCTCTTTCGCTTGCCTTTTTGTTTGCTTTTGTGTTGGATTGCTTGTCATGATGGCGCAAGATAATACCAAATTGTGTGACTTTTCCAATACCAATAATAATGATTTCCTTAGTACTCCGATTGCTCCTCCTAATGATGTTGAGTCTTGTGAAATCAATGCTGCTTTGTTGAATCTTATTATGAAAGATCAATTCTCCGGCCTTCCTAGTGAAGATGCCGCTACCCATCTAAACAACTTTGTTGATTTGTGTGAGATGCAAAAGAAGAAAGATACGGATAATGATATTGTTAAATTGAAGTTATTTCCATTTTCACTTAGAGATCGTGCTAAAGTTTGGTTTTCGTCTTTGCCTAAGAATAATATTGATTCATGGAATAAGTGCAAAGATGCTTTGATCTCTAAGTATTTTCCTCCCGCTAAGATCATCTCTCTTAGGAATGATATTATGAATTTTAAACAACTTGATCATGAGCATGTTGCCCAATCTTGGGAAAGAACGAAATTAATGATTCGCAATTGCCCTACTCATGGTTTGAACTTATGGATGATCATACAAATTTTTTGATGCCGGATTGAATTTTGCTTCTAGAAATCTTTTAGATTCGGCCACGGGAGGCACTTTTATGGAAATCACCTTAGGATAAGCTACTAAACTCCGTGATAATATTATGGCTAATTATTCTCAATGGCAAACCGAAAGATCTACTAGTAAAAAAGTGCATGCTATAGAAGAAATTGATGTTTTGAGTGGAAAGATGGATGAACTTATGAAATTGTTTGCTACTAAGAGTGCTCCTATTGATCCCAATGATATGCCCTTGTCTACTTTGATTGAGAATAATAATGAATCTATGGATGTGAATTTTGTTGGTAGGAATAATTTTGGTAACAATGCTTATAGAGGAAACTTTAATCCTAGACCGTTCCCTAGTAATTCCTCTAATAATTATGGAAATCCCTACAATAATTCTTATGGTAATTTTAACAAGATTCCCTCTGATTTTGAGAATAGTGTTAAAGAATTTATGATCTCTCAAAAGAATTTTAATGCTTTGCTTGAGGAAAAATTGCTTAAAGTTGATGATTTGGCTAGGAACGTTGATAGACTTTTGCTTGATGTTGATTCTATGAAACTTAGATCTACTCCTCCTAAGCATGATATCAATGAGTCTCTTAAATCCATGAGAATTTCCATTGATGAGTGCAAAAAAAGAACCGCTAGGTTGCGTGCTAAGAAAGATTGCTTTGTAAAAGCGTGTTCTTCTAGTTTCCATGCAAATAATGTTGAAGATCTAAAAGTTATTGATGTGTCCCCTATTAAATCTTTGTTTTGCAATATGAATCTTAATAATGATGGGACTGGAGATGAGTCAACTTTAGTTAAAAGGCGTCCCAATGATTCGGAGTTTTTAGATCGTGATGCTAAATTTGGTAAAAGTGGGATTGGAGATGTCAAGACTTTAAATAGCATTGAACCCAATATCTTGGATTTCAAGGAATTTAATTATGATAATTTTTCTTTAGTATATTGTATTTCCTTGTTGCAATCCATGTCGAATTCTCCTCATGCTTATAGTCAAAATAATGCTTTTACCAAACATATCGTTGATGCCTTGATGCAATCTTATGATGAAAAACTTAATTTGGAAGTTTCTATACCTAGAAAACTTTATGATGAGTGGTAACCTACTATAAAGATTAAAATTAAAGATCATGAGTGCTATGTTTTATGTTATTTGGGCGCTAGTGTTTCCACGATTCCGAAAACTCTATGTGATATTCTAGGTTTCCATTATTTTGATGATTGCTCTTTAAATTTGCACCTTGTGGATTCCACCATTAAGAAACCTATGGGAAGGATCAATGATGTTCTTATTGTTGCAAATAGGAATTATGTGCCCGTAGATTTTATCGTTCTTGATGTAGATTGCAATCTTTCTTGTCCTATTATTCTTGGTAGACCTTTCCTTAGAACGATTGGTGCAATTATTGATATGAAGGAAGGGAATATTAGATTCCAATTTCCATTAAGGAAAGGCATGGAGCACTTTACAAGAAAGAAAGTCAAATTACCTTATGAATCTATCATGCAAGCTACTTATGAATTGAGTGCCAAAGATGGCACTACTTAGATCTATCTTCACTTTTATGCCTAGCTTGGGGTGTTAAACAATAGCGCTAGTTGGGAAGCAACCCAATTTTATTTTTGTTTTTTTGCTTTTGCTTATGTTTAGTAATAAATATTTCATCTAGCTTCTGTTTAGATGTGTTTTCATGTTTTAATTAGTGTTTGTGCCAAGTAGAACCTATAGGATAACCTATGGTGATAGTTAATTTGATTCTGCTGAAAAACAAAAACGTTGCGCGCACGAAAATAATTTTAGTAATTCACAGAAACGTGATTTTGCGTTGATTCTTTTTGTTGTAGATCAATAGAAAAGTTTACCAGGACTTCCTATTTTGGTAGAATTTTTAGAGTTCCAGAAGTATTCGAGAGTTACAGATTGCTACAGACTGTTCTGTTTTTGACAGATTCTGTTTTTCGTGTGTTGTTTGCTTATTTTGATGCATCTATGGCTAGTATCGGGGGGTATGAACCATAGAGAAGTTGGAATACAGTAGGTTTAACACCAATATAAATAAATAATGAGTTCATTACAGTACCTTATGTGGTGGTTTTTATTTCTTGCACTAACAGAGCTTATGAGATTTCCTGTTGAGTTTTGTGTTGTGAAGTTTTCAAGTTTTGGGTAAAGATTTGATGGACTATGGAATAAGGAGTGGCAAGAGCCTAAGCTTGGGTATGCCCATGGCACCCCAAGATATTAAAGTATAACCAAAAGCCTAAGCTTGGGGATGCCCCGGAAGGCATCCCCACTTTTGTCTTCGTCTATCGGTAACTTTACTTGCAGCTATATTTTTATTCGCCACATGATATGTGTTTTGCTTGGAGCGTCTTGTATGATATTAGTCTTTTCTTTTTAGATTACCACAATCATACTCGCTTTACACACCTTTTGGGAGAATCCCACTTGATTTAGAATTTATTAGAATACGCTATGTGCTTCACTTATATCTTTTGAGCTAGATAGTTTTTGCTCTAGTGCTTCACTTATATCTTTTAGAGCACGGCGATGGCTTAATTTTGAAGAAATTGTTGATCTCTCATGCTTCACTTATATTATTTTAAGAGTCTTTTAGAACAGTGTGGTATTTGCTATGGTTATAAAGTTGGTCCTAGAATGATTGGCATCCAAGTTGGGTTTTATAAAAACTATCATAGAAAGTGAATTGGAGGCTATGATCAATTTGATACTTGATAATTGTTTTGAGATATAGAGGTGGTAATATTAGAGTCATGCTAGTCGGGTGATTATGAATTCAAAGCATACTTGTGTTGAAGTTTGTGATTCTCGTAGCATGCACGTATGGTGAACTGCTTTGTGATGAAGTTGGTGCACAATTTTATTTATTGATTGTCTTCCTTATGAGTGGCGGTCGGGGACGAGCGATGGTCTTTTCCTACCAATCTATCCCCCTAGGAGCATGCGCGTAGTACTTTTTTTTCAATGGCTTGTAGATTTTTGCAATAAGTATATGAGTTCTTTATGACTAATGTTGAGTCCATGGATTATACGCACTCTCACCCTTCCACCATTGCTAGTCTCTCTTGTGCCGCGCAACTTTCGCCAGTACCATACACCCACCATATACCTTCCTCAAAACAGCCACCATACCTACCTATTATGGCATTTCCATAACCATTCCGAGATATATTGCCATGCAACTTTCCACCGTTTCGTTTATATGACACGCATCATCATTGTCATATTGCTTTTGCATGATCATGTAGTTGACATCGTATTTGTGGCAAAGCCACCTTCATAATTTTCATACATGTCACTCTTGATTCATTGCATATCCCGGTACACCGCCGGAGGCATTCATATAGCGTCATATCTTGTTCTAAGTATCGAGTTGTAATCTTGAGTTGCAAGTAAATAAAAGTGTGATGATCTTCATTATTAGAGCATTGTCCCAGTGAGGAAAGGATGATGGAGACTATGATTCCCCCACAAGTCGGGATGAGATTTCGGACTTTACAAAAAAAGAGAGGCCAAAGAAGCCCATATATAAAAAAAGGGGAAAGGCCACATATATAAAAAAGAGAAAGGCCAAATAAAAAAATGAGAGAAAAAGAGAGAAGGGACAATGCTATTATCCTTTTTACCACACTTGTGCTTCAAAGTAGCACCATGATCTTCATGATAGAGAGTCTCCTATGTTGTACTAGTGGGAATTTTTTATTATAGAACTTGGCTTGTATATTCCAATGATGGGCCTCCTCAAAACGCCCTAGGTCTTCGTGAGCAAGCGAGTTGGATGCACACCCACTTAGTTTCTTTTGTTGAGCTTTCATACATTTATAGCTCTAGTGCATCCACTGTATGGCAATCCCTACTCACTCACATTGATATCTATTAATGGGATTCTCCATAGCCCGTTAATACACCTAGTTGATGTGAGACTATCTTCTCCTTTTTTGTCTTCTCCACAACCCCATTCTATTCCACATATAGTGCTATGTCCATGGCTCACGCTCATGTATTGCGTGAAAGTTGAAAAAGTTTGAGATTACTAAAGTATGAAACAATTGCTTGGCTTGTCATCGGGGTTGTGCATGATTAAATACTTTGTGTGATGAAGATAGAGCAACAGCCAGACTATATGATTTTGTAGGGATAACTTTCTTTAGCCATGTTATTTTGAGAAGACATGATTGCTTAGTTAGTATGCTTAAGGTATTACTATTTCTTATGTAAATAAGAACTTTTATTTTGAACCATTTGGATCTGAACAGTCATGCCACAATAAATAAAACTACATTGAGATTTATGCTAGGTAGCATTCCACATCAAAAATTCTGTTTCTATCATTTACCTACTCGAGGACGAGCAGGAATTAAGCTTGGGGATGCTTGATACGTCTCCAACGTATCTATAATTCTTGATTGTTCCATGCTATTATATTACCCGTTTTGGATGTTTATGGGCTTTACTTTAAAATTTTATATAATTTTTGGGACTAACCTACTAACCGGAGGCCCCAACCTGAATTGCTGTTTTTTTGCCTATTTCAGTGTTTCGAAGAAAAGGAATATCAAACGGAGTCCAAACAGAATGAAACCTTTGGGAGCGATCTTTTTGGAACAAACGTGATCCAGGGGACTTGGAGTGGACGTAAAGCAACAGAGGAGGCGGCCATGAGGGTGCCCGGAGCCCACCCCCACCCTCATGGGCCCCTCGAGCATCCACCGACCTACTTCTTCCTCCTATATATACCCACGTACCCTGAAACCATCAGAAGAGACTACGAAAACCTAATTCCACCGCCGCAACCTTCTGTATCCGCGAGATCCCATCTTGGAGCCTTCGTCGGCGCTCCGCCGGAGGGGGAATCGACCATGGAGGGCCTCTACATCATCTCCAAGGCCTCGCCAATGAGTTGTGAGTAGTTTACCACATACCTTCGGGTCCATATTTATTATCTAGATGGCTTCTTCTCTCTCTTTGAATCTCAATACCAAGTTCTCCTCGGTCTTCTTGGAGATCTATTCAATGTAACTCTTATTGCGGTGTGTTTGCCGAGATCCGATGAATTGTGGGTTTATGATCAAGTTTATCTATGAGAAATATTTGAATCTTCTATGAATTCTTTTATGTGTGATTAAGTTATCTGTGCAAGTCTCTTCGAATTATCAGTTTGGTTTGTCCTACTAGATTGATCTTTCTTGCAATGGGAGAAGTGCTTAGCTTTGGGTTCAATCTTGCGGTGTCCTTTCCCAGTGATAGCAGGGGCAGCAAGGCACGTATTGTATTGTTGCCATCGAGGATAAAAAGATGGGGTTTATATCATATTGCATGAGTTTATCCCTCTACATCATGTCATCTTTCTTAATGCGTTACTTTGTTCTTTATGAACTTAATACTCTAGATGCAGGCATGAGTCTTGGAGTAATTGAAGGAAATATGCCCTAGAGGCAATAATAAAGTTATTATTTATTTCCTTATATCATGATAAATGTTTATTATTCATGCTAGAATTGTATTAACCGGAAACATAATACTTGTGTAAATACATAGACAAACAGAGTGTCACTAGTATGCCTCTACTTGACTAGCTCGTTGATCAAAGATGGTTATGTTTCCTAGCCATAAACATGGGTTGTGATTTGATTAACGGGATCACATCATTAGGAGAATGATGTGATTGACTTGACCCATTCTGTTAGCTTAGCACTCGATCGTTTAGTATGTTGCTAATGCTTTCTTCATGACTTATACATGTTCCTATGACTATGAGATTATGCAACTCCCGTTTACCAGAGGAACACTTTGTGTGCTACCAAATATCACAACGTAACTGGGTGATTATAAAGGTGCTCTACAGGTGTCTCCGAAGGTACTTGTTGGGTTGGCGTATTTCGAGATTAGGATTTGTCACTCCGATTGTCGGAGAGGTATCTCTGGTCCCACTCGGTAATGCACATCACTTAAAGCCTTGCAAGCATTGCAAATAATGAGTTAGTTGCAGAATGATGTATTACGGAACGAGTAAAGAGACTTGCCGGTAACGAGATTGAACTAGGTATTGAGATACCGATGATCGAATCTCGGGCAAGTAATATACCGATGACAAAGGGAACAACGTATGTTATTATGCGGTCTGACCGATAAAGATCTTCGTAGAATATGTGGGAGCCAATATGAGCATCCAAGTTCTGCTATTGGTTATTGACCGGAGACGTGTCTCGGTCATGTCTACATAGTTCTCGAACCCGTAGGGTCCGCACGCTTAAAGTTACGATGACCGTTATATTATGAGTTTATATGTTTTGATGTACCGAAGGAGTTCGGAGTGCTGGATGAGATCAGGGATATGACGAGGAGTCTCGAAATGGTCGAGACGTAAAGGTCGATATATTGGACGACTATATTCGGACTTCGGAAAGGTTTCGAGTGATTCGGGTATTTTTCGGAGTACCGGAGAGTTACGGGAATTCGCCGGGGAGTATATGGGCCTTATTGGGCCATACGGGAATAGAGGAGAGAGGCCAAAAGGAAAGAGGCTTGCGCCCCCCTCTGGTCCGAATTGGACAAGGGGTGCAGCCCCCTTTTCCTTCTCCCTCTTCTCCTCTTTCCTTCTCTCCTACTCCAACAAGGGAAGGAGGAGTCCTACTCCCGGTGGGAGTAGGACTCCCCCCTTGGCGCACCCTCCTCCTAGGCTGGCCGCCTCCCCCCTTGCTCCTTTATATACGGGGGCAGGGGGGCACCCCATAGACACAACAATTGATTGTTTGATCTTTTAGCCGTGTGCGGTGCCCCCCTCCACCATAGTCCGCCTCGATAATACTGTAGCGGTGCTTAGGTGAAGCCCTACGTCGGTAGAACATCATCATCGTCACCAAGCCGTTGTGCTGACGAAACTCTCCCTCAACACTCGGCTGGATCGGAGTTCGAGGGACGTCATCGGGCTGAACGTGTGCTGAACTCGGAGGTGCCGTGCATTCGGTACTTGATCGGTCGGATCGTGAATATGTACGACTACATCAACCACGTTGTGCTAACGCTTCTGCTTTCGGTCTACGAGGGTACATGGACAACACTCTCCCCTCTCGTTGCTATGCATCACCATGATCTTGCGTGTCGCAGTTTTTTTTGAAATTATTATGTTCCCCAACAGTAACATCCGAGCCAGGTTTTATGCGTAGATGTTATATGCACGAGTAGAACACCAGTGAGTTGTGGGCGATACAAGTCATACTGCTTACCAGCATGTCATACTTGTTGGGGAACGTTGCAGAAAATAAAAAATTTCTACGCTTCACCAAGATCAATCTATGGAGTCATCTAGAAACGAGAGAGAGAGGAGTGCATCTACATACCCTTGTAGATCGCGAGCGGAAGCGTTCAAGAGAACGGGGTTGAGGGAGTCATACTCGTCGTGATCCAAATCACCGAAGATCCTAGTGCCGAACGGACGGCACCTCCACGTTCAACACACGTATGGTTGGGGAAGACGTCTCCTCCTTCTTGATCTAGCAAGGGGGAAGGAAAGGTTGATGGAGATCCACAGCACGACGGCGTGGTGGTGGAAGTAGCGGCGGTCTCAGCAGGGCTTCACCAAGCTCAGCGAGAGGGAGAGGTTGTACGGGGGAAGAGGGAGGCGCCAGGGACTAGGGTGTGCAGCCCTCCCCCCTCTTTATATAGGGGCCCTGGGGGGGGGGGCTCCGGCCCCCTAGAGATCCAATCTCAAGGGGGGCGGCCAAGGGGGGAACTTGCCCCCCAAGTCAGGTGGGGCGCCCCCCACCCCTAGGGTTTCCAACCCTAGGCGCAGGGGAGGCCAAAGGGGGGGCACCAGCCCACCAGGGGCTGGTTCCCTTCCCACTTCAGCCCATGTGGCCCTCCGAGATAGGTGGCCCCACCCGGTGGACCCCCGGGACCCTTCCGGTGGTCCCGGTACAATACCGGTGACCCCCGAAACTTTCCCGGTGGCCGAAACTGGACTTCCTATATACAATTCTTCACCTCCGGACCATTCCGAAACTCCTCGTGACGTCTGAGATCTCATCCGGGACTCCGAACAACTTTCGGGTTACCGCATACTAATATCTCTACAACCCTAGCATTACCGAACCTTAAGTGTGTAGAACCTACGGGTTCGAGAATCACACGACATGACCGAGACAGTTCTCCAGCCAATAACCAACAGCGGGATCTGGGTACCCATGTTGGCTCCCACATGTTCCACGATGATCTCATCGAATGAACCACGATGTCGAGGATTCAAGTAATCCCGTATACAATTCCCTTTGTCAATCGGTACGTTACTTGCCGGAGATTCGATCGTCGGTATCCCAATACCTCGTCCAATCTCATTACCGGCAAGTCACTTTACTCGTACCATAATGCATGATCCCGTGACCAACTACTTGGTCACATTGAGCTCATTATGATGATGCATTACCGAGTGGGCCCAGAGATACCTCTCCATCATACGGAGTGATAAATCCCAGTCTCGATCCGTGTCAACCCAACAGGTACTTTCGGGGACACCTGTAGTATACCTTTATAGTCAACCAGTTACGTTGTGATGTTTGGTACACCCAAAGCACTCCTACGGTATCCGGGAGTTACACGATCTCATGGTCTAAGGAAATGATACTTGACATTGGAAAAGCTCTAGCAAATGAACAACACGATCTTGTGCTATGCTTAGGATTGGGTCTTGTCCATCACATCATTCTCCTAATGATGTGATGCCGTTATCAATGACATCCAATGTCCATAGTCAAGAAACCATGACTATCTGTCGATCAACAAGCTAGTCAACTAGAGGATCACTAGGGAATGTTGTGCTCTATGTATTCACACATGTATTACAATTTCCGGATAACACAATTATAGCATGAATAATAGACAATTATCATGAACAAGGAAATATAATAATAATCAATTTGTTATTGCCTCTAGGGCATATTTCCAACAGTCTCCCACTTGCACTAGAGTCAATAATCTAGTTACATTGTGATGAATTGAACACCCATAGAGTTCTGGTGTTGATCATGTTTTGCTCGCGGAAGAGGTTTAGTCAACGGATCTGCGACATTCAGATCCGTATGCACTTTGCAAATATCTATGTCTCCATCTTGAAAATTTTCACGAATGGAGTTGAAGCGACGCTTGATGTGCCTGGTCTTCTTGTGAAACCTGGGCTCCTTGGCAAGGGCAATAGCTCCAGTGTTGTCACAGAAGAGAGTGATCAGCCCCGACACATTGGGTATGACTCCTAGGTCGGTGATGAACTCCTTCATCCATATTGCTTCATGCGCTGCCTCCGAGGCTGCCATTTTCTCCGCTTCACATGTAGATCCCGCCACGACACTTTGCTTGCAACTGCACCATCTTACTGCCCCACCATTCAAAATGTACACGTATCCGGTTTGTGACTTAGAGTCATCTAGATCTGTGTCGAAGCTAGCGTCGACGTAACCCTTTACGACGAGCTCTTCGTCACCTCCATAAACGAGAAACATATCCTTAGTCCTTTTCAGGTACTTCAAGATATTCTTGACCGCTGTCCAGTGTTCCATGCCAGGATTACTTTGGTACCTTCCTACCAAACTTACGGCAAGGTTTACATCAGGTCTGGTACACGGCATGGCATACATAATAGACCCTATAGCCGAGGCATAGAGGATGACACTCATCTTTTCTCTATCTTCTACCTTGGTCGGGCATTGAGTCGAGCTCAATTTCATGCCTTGGAACACAGGTAAGAACCCCTTCTTGGACTGATCCATATTGAACTTCTTCAATATCTTATCAAGGTATGTGCTTTATGAAAGACCTATGAGGCATCTCGATCTATCTCTATAGATCTTGATGCCTAATATGTAAGCAACTTCTCCAAGGTCCTTCATTGAAAAACACTTATTCAAGTAGGCCTTAATGCTGTCCAAAAGTTCTATATCATTTCCCATCAAAAGTATGTCATCTACATATAATATGAGAAATGCTACAGAGCTCCCACTCACTTTCTTGTAAACGCAGGCTTCTCCATAAGTCTGCATAAATCCAAACGCTTTGATCATCTCATCAAAGCGAATGTTCCAACTCCGAGATGCTTGCACCAGCCCATAAATGGATTGCTGGAGCTTGCACACCTTGTTAGCATTCTTAGGATCGACAAAACCTTCCGGCTGCATCATATACAATTCTTCCTTAAGATAGCCGTTAAGGAATGCCGTTTTGACGTCCATTTGCCATATCTCATAATCATACTATGCGGCAATTGCTAACATAATTCGGACGGACTTCAGCTTCGCTACGGGAGAGAAAGTCTCATTGTAGTCAACTCCTTGAACTTGTCGATAACCCTTAGCGACAAGTCAAGCTTTATAGATGGTAACATTACCGTCCACGTCCGTCTTCTTCTTAAAGATCCATTTGTTTTCTATCGCTCGCCGATCATCGGGCAAGTCTGTCAAAGTCCATACTTTGTTTTCATACATGGATCATATCTCAGATTGCATGGCTTCAAGCCATTTGTTGGAATCTGGGCCCGCCATCGCTTCTTCATAGTTCGAAGGTTCACCATTGTCTAACAACATGATTTCTAGGACAGGGTTGCCATACCATTCTGGTGTGGAACGTGTCCTTGTGGACCTACGAAGTTCAGTAGCAACTTGATCCGAAGTACCTTGATCATCATCATTAACCTCCTCTCTAGTCGGTGCAGGCACCACAGGAACATCTTCCTGAGCTGCGCTACTTTTCAGTTCAAGAGGCAGTACTTCATCGAGTTCTACTTTCCTCCCACTTATTTCTTTCGAGAGAAACTCTTTCTCCAGAAAGGACCCATTCTTAGCAACGAAAATCTTGCCTTCGGATCTTAGGTAGAAGGTATGCCCAATGGTTTCTTTAGGGTATCCTATAAAGACGCATTTTTTCGACTTGGGTTCGAGCTTTTCAGGTTGAAGTTTCATGACATAAGCATCGCATTCCCAAACTTTTAGAAACGAGAGCTTAGGTTTCTTCCCAAACCATAATTCATACGGTGTCGTCTCAACGGATTTAGACGATGCCGTATTTAAAGTGAATGTAGCTGTCTCTAGAGCGTATCCCCAAAATGATAGCGGTAAATCGGTGAGTGACATCATAGATCGCACCATATCCAATAGAGCGCGATTACGATGTTCGTACACACCATTACGCTGAGGTGTTCTAGGTGGCGTGAGTTGTGAAACGATTCCACATTTCCTTAAGTGCGTACCAAATTCGTGACTTAAATATTCTCCTCCATGATCTGATCGTAAGAACTTTATTTTTCGGTCACGTTGATTCTCTACCTCATTCTGAAATTCCTTGAACTTTTCAAAGGTCTCAGAGTTGTGTTTCATCAAGTAGACATACCCATATCTACTTAAGTCATTAGTGAGAGTGAGAACATAACGATAGCCTCCACAAGCCTCAACGCTCATTGGACCGCACGCATCAGTATGTATGATTTCCAATAAGTTGGTTGCTCGCTCCATTGTTTCGGAGAACGGAGTCTTGGTCATTTTACCCATGAGGCATGGTTCGCACGTGTCAAATGATTCGACATCAAGAGACTCCAAGAGTCCATCTGTATGGAGCTTCTTCATGCGTTTGACACCAATGTGACCAAGGCGGCAGTGCCACAGATATGTGGGACTATCATTATCAATCTTACATCTTTTGGTATTCACACTATGAATATGTGTAACATCACGTTCGAGATTCATTAAGAATAAACCATTGACTAGCGAGGCATGACCATAAAACATATCTCTCATATAAATAGAACAACCATTATTCTCGGATTTAAATGAGTAGCCATCTCGTATTAAACGAGATCCAGATACAATGTTCATGCTCAAAGCTGGCACTAAATAACAATTATTGAGGTTTAAAACTAATCCCGTAGGTAAATGTAGAGGTAGCGTGCGGACGGCGATCACATCGACCTTGGAACCATTCCCGACGCGCATCGTCATCTCGTCCTTCGCCAGTCTCCGTTTATTCCGCAGCTCCTGTTTTGAGTTACAAATATGAGCAACCGCACCGGTATCAAATACCCAGGAGCTACTACAAGTACTGGTATGGTACACATCAATTACATGTATATCACATATACCTTTAGTGTTGCCGGCCTTCTTGTCCACTAAGTACTTGGGGCAGTTCCGCTTCTAGTGTCCGCTTCCCTTGCAATGAAAGCACTCAGTCTCAGGTTTGGGTCCATGCTTTGGCTTCTTCCCGGCAACTGGCTTACCGGGTGCGGCAACTCCCTTGCCGTCCTTCTTGAAGTTCTTTTTACCCTTGCCTTTCTTGAAACTAGTGGTTTTATTGACCATTAACACTTGATGTTCCTTTTTGATTTCCACCTCCACTGATTTCAGCATTGAAAATACTTCAGGAATAGTTTTCACCATCCCCTGCATATTGTAGTTCATCACAAAGCTCTTGTAGCTAGGTGGGAGCGACTGAAGGATTCTGTCAACGACCGCCTCGTCCAGGAGGTTAATGTCCAGCTGGGACAAGTGGTTGTGCAACCCAGACATTTTGAGTATGTGCTCACTGACAGAACTATTTTCCTCCATCTTACAACTATAGAACTTGTCGGAGACTTCATATCTCTCGACCCGGGCATGAGCTTGGAAAACCATTTTCAGCTCTTGGAACATCTCATATGCTCCGTGTTGCTCAAAACACTTTTGGAGCCCCGGTTCTAAGCTGTAAAGCATGCCACACTGAACGAGGGAGTAATCATCAATACGCGACTGCCAAGCATTCATGACATCTTGGTTCGCTGGGACGGGTGCTTCACCTAGTGGTGCTTCTAGGACATATGCTTTCTTGGCAGTTATGAGGATGATCCTCAGGTTCCGGACCCAGTTCGTATAGTTGCTGCCATCATCTTTCAGCTTGGTTTTCTCTAGGAACGCGTTGAAGTTAAGGTTGACATGAGCATGGGCCATTTGATCTACAAGACATTTTGCAAAGCTTTTAGACTAAGTTCATGATAATTAAGTTCATCTAATCAAATTATTTAATGAACTCCCACTCAGATAGACATCCCTCTAGTCATCTAAGTGATACATGATCTGAGTGAACTAGACCGTGTCCGATCATCACGTGAGACGTACTAGTCATCATCGGTGAACATCTCCATGTTGATCGTATCTTCTATACGACTCATGGTCGACCTTTTGGTCTCTTGTGTTTCGGGGCCATGTCTGTACATGCTAGGCTCGTCAAGTCAACCTAAGTGTTTATGCATGTGTAAATCTATCTTACACCCATTGTATGTGAACGTTAGAATCTATCACACCCGATCATCACGTGATGCTTCGAAACAACGAACTTTCGCAACGGCACACAGTTAGGGGAAACACTTTCTTGAAATTGTTATGAGGGATCATCTTATTTACTACCGTTGTTCTAAGCAAATAAGATGCAAAAATGTGATAAACATCACATGCAATCAAATAGTGACATGATATGGCCAATATCATTTTGCTCCTTTTGATCTCCATCTTTGGGGCGCCATGATTATCATCGTCACCGGCATGACACCATGATCTCCATCATCATTGTCGGTGTCAAAACCGGCAGATCTCGGGTAGGGGGTCCCGACCTGTGTGTCTAGGCGGATGGTAACAGGAGACAAGGGACACGATGTTTTTACCCAGGTTCGGGCCCTCTCGATGGAGGTAAAACCCTACTCCTGCTTGATTAATATTGATGATATGGGTAGTACAAGAGTAGATCTACCACGAGATCGGAGAGGCTAAACCCTAGAAGCTAGCCTATGGTATGATTGTTGTTCGTCCTATGGACTAAAACCCTCCGGTTTATATAGACACCGAAGAGGGCTAGGGTTACATAGAGTCGGTTATGGTGGGAGGAGATCTACATATCCGTATTGCCAAGCTTGCCTTCCATGCCAAGGAAAGTCCCATCCGGACAAGGGACGAAGTCTTCAATCTTGTATCTTCATAGTCCGGGAGTCCGGCCAAAGGTCATAGTCCGACCATCCGGACACCCCCTAATCCAGGACTCCCTCAGTAGCCCCCGAACCAGGCTTCAATGACGATGAGTCCGGCCCGCAGATTTGTCTTCGGCATTGCAAGGCGGGTTCTTCTCCAAATCCCACATGCCTGTTGAACAGTGTCCGGCTTCTGATGAATGTTGCGCTCCTTGGCTTCCGCGCCCAATAATGGCCATCTTCCACATGTCAAAAGAATGCGAAAAGACAGGGTGTTTTTTCATTTACCCCCTAGCTGCGCCAAGGGGCCGCCTATAAAAGAGGCGGGGATTTAGATCCGAATCACACCATCTTCCCTCCGCGAGCATTCATCGGAGCGTATTCGACAGAGATCCATTCTATCATGGCCGGTCAACGCAGCTCCTCCTCTCGCCCAGCCCTCAGCCTGGAGATTGGGAGAGGTGTTCCGTCCCGCACAGCGAGCTAGTAGCGCTCCAAACCAAGGGGCTTCTCCCCCTAGCTTACATGGTCCCAGTTCGAGCCGGGATTGCCACTTATAATGGCGGAGAGCAAGCGGAGAGCGTCCCCAATCCCTCCAAAGGAGAGCGGGTATGCCTTGTCCCTTATTTAATAAGAGGGCTTGGATTCCCAATTCATCCGTTTCTCCGGGGGCTTCTGGAGTTCTATGGCCTCCAGTTACACAACCTTACGCCTGCGTCCATATTGCATATTGCGGGCTTTGTAGCCCTTTGCGAGCTGTTTTTGGGCATCGAGGCCCATTTCGCACTGTGGAAGAAGTTGTTCTGCCTCGTGCCCCGTTCTCAGAAGGGGTTGATATATCAAGTGGGCGGAGCCGAACTATGGCGCATCGCCGGGACCGGATATCTATCCGGAACCCCAAAGAAGGCGTCCGAAGACTGGCCTTCAGAATGGTTTTACATAGAAGACGTCCCCCTGCCGGACCCCGTACGGATTGGCCTCCCTGAGTTTGATAATGTTCCCTTGAAGAAGCGCCTGAGCTGGCATCCATGGAGCCCTCAGAAGGAAAATGACAAGGACGTCCTTTACCTAATGAGCCGGATAAGGTTGTTAGCTCATTTCAGACTGACCATGATCGAGGTCATGGCCACATGCATTATGCGGGGGGTGCAGCCGCTTCAGTATAGAGGCCACCCCATGTGGGATTTCAACGGGGAGGACGACACCACCCGGTGCGGCTGCAAGGGGCCGAATTCGGCTGCCACTCTAACGAAGATCTTGTCCGCTTTGTACAAGGGAGAAGAGGAGGAATTCCTCCGCGTCAACCCACGGGGCGGATTTTCAATGTACAATCCTCCAAGCTGGGTAAGCGGACAATTTCACTTGCCCATCCGTTTTCACATTCCCATAGTTAAGTTGTTAGTCTAGCAACTTCAATGCAGGAGCTACGCCAGACTGTAAAGGAGACAAACAGCCCTCCTCCACAACCCAAGGACCCGGAATGATCCCTCGACCCGGACTTATGTGTGGAGCTGATTGATGGGGTGTTTCATCAATTGAGCAAGGACGACACCTTGGTGGCCATTACGGCCGATTATCCTAGACTACTTCCAGCCTCAAAGGTAACCGAGGCTGAAGTCCCAGTACTTTCAAGAGGATCCATCCGTGCTTATTTTTGATCGCCGTATACCAATGGCGTTTTTCGCAGGGGAAGTCCTTGAGGCGGAGGGCCGAGCCCGCGGTGGCTAGCCAACAAGGGCCATCGAGGCCCAGCGGGCTAAAAAGAAGTGCGGACCGGATCGAGACACCGACGCAATGGTACGGCATGCAACTTTAATGCCCAGGGTTTATGCCCTCAAGGCATACTAACGCTCATGCTCTCTTTAGGAAGAAGAGCGCCCGTCGGACTATATCCACCGGCCAGGCTTCAAGGCCGGGTCCGGAAGCGGAGGCGAACACGAGACGCGCACCAGACGCTCCTCCGACAGAGGACGCGGACGGGCTATCTGCCACCAATTCCGAGGTGGAGAGTGCCATGAACCACAGGCGTCGCCGCACTGTTCTTCGTGACGCTTGTTTTTCCCAAGAGGCATTGGACGCCTTTAATACGGGAGATGCGTACCTCCGTGCCGCTCAAAATGGTCTAGCCAGAGCCACAGAGCAGTATGTAAAAGACATACGGGTGAGAAAATTTGATGGTTATATATGTCAGTAGCCCCCGAGACTTGAAACAGTTAGAACAACTGATTTAAGGATCATTTGTTATGCAGGATCTTACAGAAAAGAATACCCAACTGTCCAAGGAGCTAGAAGAGTGCAAAGCCCAACTTGAGGCCGCACTAGCCGCAACAGGGAAGGCCACTGCGACCCCCTCTGGTAATATACGTTTCGAAAGATAAGTATGTTGTGAAGTGCGGCATGTGTGCAATTCTGACAATAACAGTGCAGATGGCGCCGGAGTGGATCCGGACAAGCAGCAACTCTTGCGCTAGTTAAAGGCTGGCGAGAGCATGCTTACGAGGGTGAGGCAAGAGAAGAACAAGCTTCAAGATGCCAACACCAAGCTGGGCGAGGAACTAAAGGATGTTTGTGCTCAGCTGTCAGACTCCGTGAAGGAGAATCGGCGGCTTTGACGCGGCATTTTCAGTAAGTGCTTGAACGAACTATGAAAAGAAGAGTTCGGCGAGGAAGTCGAATTGACAGAGTTATGTATGTAGGTATGCTGACAGGTCGACCTGCGGAGGAAATGCCTGGTTCTACGGGTGACCTTCTTCCCGAGCTCTCACAACTGCATGAACGAGTTCGGCAGGTGATGCAAGGCGTCGCCCAGGCCTTGTGGCCGTCCGTCTCCGTGCCCGAAGGCCTTGGAGAGCTTGCAGAGAAGCTGAAGGGAGCGTGGAGGCGCTTCCGATTATGGAAGATATCGGCCTGCCGTCAAGGCACCAGGGAAGCCTGGGCCATGGTGAAGACGTGATACACGAAGGCTGACCCAAACCACATGGCCGAGGTCGGACCTGTGGGGCCTGATGGGAAGGAGATCCCTGTCAGTTTAGTGTACGACCAGGTAGAGTTGGCCGCAAAATATTCCCAACAGGACTGTAAACTAGACAGCCTGTTGGATGGTATTGAAGAGGAATATACCCAGTCAAATTGACTATGTAATTTAAAATGACATGTAAAATGCCTTCTAGCCGGATTGTAGATCGTTTGTCATAGCGAACCTTTTCGCTTCAACCTCGGGACCCGATAGTCCGGAGTGTGTCCGAATACCCTCTCGGTTATGTAAGAACCGGGGCATGCGTGGAGACCAGGCGTAGGGGTCATTAGTGCTTTATCAGACAAGTGCCCAACTAGTTATGTTATATTACATGGTTAGTAAGAAACATCTTCCAGGGAGAATAGTTCCGTTAGGGGTTCCTTTCCCTGGGAGGCATGCCCTAAAGTGCATGTCCAAACCACGAAAAAAGCAGAAAAGCATCCGGGGGTGGATAAATAAACGAGGTAAAAATCATCTTTTAGTTCACCGACCGAATATTCCCTTAAGAACGCTAGCTTTCAGCTTCACCCAGTCTGAGGTACACATCTGGCTGACCCGGCAGTAACAATTGCAGAGGTGCTCCCTTTACCACCTAGCAAACAATCGGGAACATAGGGGTAAGCACAGGAGCCAGGCAACCCAGCTTGGCCAAAACTTAAGTCATATCGATGCATATAATGGTGAATAAAAGGTACATGCGGAAGTGTGACGCATGTCTTGGGCACGAGGCCCATATAAATAAGCTTCTGTTAAAGAAGCCCCCAGGTATAATGAGCGCGGATAGCGCGTCAATTGTGTGCGAACGAGGTGCAAACGAGCCCTTAAAAGGCTGTAAGAGAAAAGGAGGGAGCAGGAGAGAAATATAAGACAACTAATGTATAAAAAATAGATAGAGGAAGGAGACAAACACAGAGTCCGGCGCTAGGAGTAGAATCTTCGTAGGCGTGCTACGTTCCATGGGTTCGGCTCGAGTCGGTTATCCGATGCATTTCGCAGACGGTACGCTCCACCAGTCAGGACTTGGTCGATTATGAAGGGACCTTCCCATTTGGGCTTGAGTTTGTCCTTTTTCTTGTCCGGCAGGCGTAGAACTAATTCGCCAACATTGTAAGTTTTGGCCCGTACTTCTCTGCTTTGATATCTTCGAGCCTGTTGTTGATAGAATGGCGAACAGGCTTTTGCCACGTCGCGCTCCTCCTCCAATGCGTCCAAACTGTCCTGCCGATCGAGTTCGGCTTCTCTTTCTCCGTACATGCGCACGCGAGGTGAGTCATGAGTTATGTCGCAGGGCAGGACTGCCTCTGCACCGTATACCATAAAAAATGGTGTGAATCCGGTAGTGCGGTTCGGCGTGGTCCGCAGCCCCCAGAGTACGGAGTCGAGCTCCTATACCCAGTGCGTGTTAGATTCCTTAAGGGACCGCACTAGTCTGGGTTTGATGCCGCTCATGATTAGACCATTTGCCCGCTCGACTTGACCGTTAGTTTGTGGGTGATAGACTGAAGCGTAGTCGAGCTTAATGCCCATGTTTTTGCACCAGAGTTTTACCTCGTCGGCCATAAAGTTCGTGCCGTTATTAGTGATGATGCTGTGGGGGACGCCGTAACGGTGTACAACCCCTGATATGAAGTCTATCACTGGTCCGGATTCAGCCGTTTTGACAGGCTTGGCCTCTATCCATTTGATGAATTTATCAACCATGACCAATAAGTATTTTTACTTGTGGGTTCCCCCTTTAAGGGGTCCAACCATGTCAAGCCCCAGACCGCGAAGGGCCAGGTGATGGGTATAGTTCGGAGGGCGGTGGGTGGCATATGGCTTTGGTTAGCGAATAATTGGCAGCCGACGCATCGTTGGACTAAGTCCTGAGTATCTGCCCGGGTCGTAGGCCAATAAAATCCAGTACGGAAGGCCTTGCTTACAAGGGCCCGGGCTGCAGCGTGGTGCCCGCCGAGTCCGGCATGAATTTCAGAAAAAAGGTTCCGCCCTTCCTCTTTGGAGATACACCTTTGAAGGACTCCGGTGGTGCTTTTCTTATAAAGCTCTCCTTCGTGGACTTTATAGGCTTTAGACCGCCGCACTATGCAGCGTGCCTCGTTTTGGTCCTCGAGAAGTTCCTGCCTAGTTAAGTAGGCTAAGAATGGTTCTGTCCATGGGGCAATGACTGCCATTATTACGTGGGCTAAGGATGTTACTTCGTTGGCAGGCCTCCCATTGTGTCAGAATGTTCGGTGTCAGGTGGTGCGGCTGGATCCGGATTGTTATTTCCGGATTCCCCTTCCCATTGTACGGATGGCTTGAATAGCCGCTCCGAGAAAATGTTGGGGAGGACTGCATCGCGTTTTGCACTGATGCGTGCCAAGACGTCTGGTGCCTGATTGTTTTCCCGGGCTATATGGTGAAATTCGAGCCCTTCGAACCGAGCTGATATTTTTAGGACGACATTGCGATAAGCTGCCATTTTCGGATCCTTGGCGTCAAAATCTCCATTTATTTGGGATATCGCGAGGTTCGAATCCCCACGCACCTCAAGGCGTTGGATGCCCATGGAGACTGCCATCCGGAGACCATGTAGAAGGGCCTCGCATTCAACTGCATTGTTAGAGTCCCTATACATTATCTGGAGTACATATTGAACTGTATCTCCTGTTGGGGACGTCAGAACGACGCCAGCCCCCAGACCCGCTAACATTTTGGAGCCGTCGAAGTGCATAATCCAGTTGGAATATGTGCCGTACTCTTTAGGGAGTTCGGCTTCAGTCCATTCGGCGACAAAGTCGGCCAAAACTTGCGACTTGATAGCTCGCCGTGGCTTATAGGTTATTCGAATGGGAGGAGCTCAATGGCCCATTTGGCAATCCGGCCCATCACTTCACGGTTGTTTATAATATCATTAAGAGGTACTTCGGAGGCTACTGTTATTGAACACTCTTGAAAGTAGTGTCGTAGCTTCCGGGATGCCATGAACACCGCATACGCTATCTTTTGATAATGCGGGTACCGTGACTTGCATGGGGTGAGGACAGTAGACACGTAGTAAACTGGTTTTTGAAGGGGGAATTTGTGTCCGTCCGTTTCTCGTTTGACGACGAGCACTGCGCTTACAACTTGATGAGTTGCCGCAATGTATAATAGCATTGGTTCGCCGACGTTAGGCGCGGCCAGGACCGGGTTTGTTGCCAATATGGCTTTTATTTCTTCGAGTCCGGCCGTGGCAGCATCCATCCACTCGAAGTGTTTGGTGCGCGGGAGGAGGCGATAAAGGGGTAATGCCTTTTCTCCCAAACGGGAGATGAAGCGGCTTAGAGCCGCCACGCATCCGGTCAATTTTTGTATTTGTTTGAGGTCCTTTGGAATATCCAATTGTGACAGAGCTCGGATCTTGGCTGGGTTTGCTTCTATTCCTCTATCAAATACAATGAAGCCCAAGAGCTTTCCGGCTGGTACGACGAAAATGCATTTTTCCGGGTTAAGCTTGATGTCATATGTTCGGAGGTTATCGAACGTGGGCCTCAAGTCGTCTACTAGAGTTTCAACATGCTTGGTTTTGACGACCACGTCATCCACGTATGCTTCAACTATTTTGCCGATCTGGTTGGCCAGACATATCTGAATCATGCGCTGATATGTTGCGCCGGCGTTTTTGAGCCCAAGGGCATTGTGTTGAAGCAGAATGGGCCGTATGGGGTGATAAATGCTGTTGCGGCTTGGTCTGGCTCTGCCATCTTAATTTGATGGTAGCCAGAGTATGCGTCGAGGAAACACAATGAATCGTGTCCTGTAGTAGCATCGATGATTTGATCAATGCGGGGGAGGGGGAAGGGATCCTTTGGGCAAGCCTTGTTGAGGTTCTTGAAATCGACGCATAGGCGCCCGAATTTGTCCTTCTTTGGTACCATCACCAGGTTTGCTAGCCAGTACGGATGTTTTATATCTCTAATGAATCCGGCTTCCAGTAGTCCGGATGTTAGGTTCAAGAAACGCAGAAGAGCCTGCTTAATAGGCTTGAATCCTTTTAGGATGTTTAGGCTGTGCTCGGCCAACCTGCATGGGATTCCTGGCATATCTGATGGGTGCCAAGAAAAAATGTCCCAATTTTCGCGCAGGAATTCTCGTAGTGCGGCGTCTACATCATGGTTTAATTGTGCCCCGATGGAGGCCGTTTTTGTAGGGTCCGTTGGATGGACTTGGAATTTGACTATTTCGTCTGCCGGTTTAAAGGAGGTGGAGTTGGATCTTTTGTTGAGTATCATGTCGTCCCTGTCCACCATGGAGCGCAACACAGTCAGTTCCTCGGCCGCTAGGGCTTCGGATAATGCCTCAAGGGCCAGTGCGGCTGTCTTGTTTTCAGCACGGAATGCTATGTCCGGGTCACTAGCAAGAGTGATGATTCTGTTGGGTTCGGGCGTTTTGAGCTTCATGTACCCGTAATGGGGTATAGCTTGAAAAATTGTGAATGCCTCTCGCCCTAACAGAGCGTGGTATCCGCTGCTGAATGGGGCCACTTGAAATGTGACCTCCTCGGACCTGTAATTATCCGGCGTGCCGAACACCACATCCAGTGTGATTTTTCCTGTACAGCACACTCCCCGACTGGGGATTATTCCTCTAAAGGTTGTGTTGCTTCGCTCAATGCGGCTCCAGTCTATTTCCATTTTTCGAAGGGTTTCTTCATAAATGAGGTTCAATCCACTGCCACCGTCCATGAGTACCTTGGTAAGTCGAAAGCCGTCCACTGTCGGATTGAGGACCAATGCGGCTGGTGCTCGGGCTGTTCGGAATTTAGGTTCATCACTGGCATTAAAGGTAATAGCCGTGTCACTCCATGGGTTTATTGTTGCTACCTGGTAGACTTCTGTAAGGCTGCGGAGTGTTCGTTTCCGCATATTGTTTGATGCGAAAGTCTCAAAGACTGTTGATACCGTACTAGTATTCATGGGCTGGTGCTCGGTGGATTCTGGAGTTAGAAGCTCCTCGCCACTTCTGGCCACCTGCCGGAGTATCCAACATGCTCTAAGGCTATAAGTTGGTGTGACGCCCTCTGTACTATGAATTTTACAGGGTCCCTTGAGCCATCCCTCCAGTACGGTTCCATGCCCTATAGAGGGATTTTGCTTTTTGTTGTTTGGCCCAGGTGCCTGGCGGTAATGCGCCCCTTTATTTTGGACTGGGATTGTATTCAGGGCCGGATTGTCCGAGAATTTTATTTCGGTTTTCTGAACGCTTTCCGCCGCACAGTATTTTTGTACTATGAATGTCAAGTCAGCGAAGCGTGTAATTTCACGGTGACTTATGGCATTGAGGATCCCGATGTCCGTGCAATTATTGCAGAAGAATGAAATTGCATCCTCCTCACGACAGTCCTCTATCCTGTTCATAACCAGGAGGAATCTGGCCCAGCAATGGTGTACTGTTTTTGTGGGCTCTTGCCGAAGTTGGGATAGATCCCTTATATTTGGGTGGGTGGGTGGAGTTAAATCCGGAACCTCGCCCAATCTGAAAGTTAGGGGCCAAGAAGTTTCCGAACTCAGAAGCTTGGGTTCTTGGATGTTGTGCAATGAATCTAACCCGCTGCCTGACTTTAGGTTCAGGGTTTGGGTGACGCCCCCCCTCCGTGGGTATCCGGCTTGGAGGGATCGAGAATCCGGACATATCTGGTCCTTAGGATGGGTGAAGATTCGCCGCATTGTTCCTCCACCACTTCGACGTGGTGGGTGACCTGGGGAGAGTCAATCTCTCTCGGATCGGGTTTAAGCCCAATCTGATCGTAGTCTGTAGCGACTCCCAGGGCGGTGATGCAATCCAATAGCTCGTTTAAGGGAGAGAGCTCCATCGGATCTAACTGCTCGGCGAGTCCCGAGTTGACGTGGAGATTGATTTCGATGACCCGAGAAGTCATCATCGGTGCGGCGGCCGAACAGGCGGTCGTGAGAAAACCGCCTAGCCGGAGAGTTTGGCCGATAGCGAAAGCTCCTTTGGCGACAACGCCATCTTTAAAGACGGGATGCGGCATCCTTCCTGATGACGACGACACAGTGGAACTCTCAATGAAAGCACTAATGTCGGTGTCAAAACCGGTGGATCTCGGGTAGGGGGTCCCGAACTGTGCGTCTAGGCGGATGGTAACAGGAGACAAGGGACACGATGTTTTTACCCAGGTTCGGGCCCTCTGATGGAGGTAAAACCCTACTCCTGCTTGATTAATATTGATGATATGGGTAGTACAAGAGTAGATCTACCACGAGATCAGAGAGGCTAAACCCTATAAGCTAGCCTATGGTATGATTGTTGTTCGTCCTATGGACTAAAACCCTCTGGTTTATATAGACACCGGAGAGGGCTAGGGTTACACAGAGTCGGTTATAGTGGGAGGAGATCTACATATCCGTATTGCCAAGCTTGCCTTCCACGCCAAGGAAAGTCCCATCCGGACACGGGACGAAGTCTTCAATCTTGTATCTTCATAGTCCGAGAGTCCGGCCAAAGGTCATAGTCCGGCCATCCGGACACCCCCTAATCCAGGACTCCCTCAATCATGATCTCCATCATCGTGTCTCCATGAAGTTGTTCGCCAACTATTACTTCTACTACTATAGCTAGCGGTTTAGCAAAGAAGTAAAGTAATTACATGGCGTTATTCAATGACACGCAGGTCATACAATAAATAAAGACAACTCCTATGGCTCCTGCCGGTTGTCATACTCATCGACATGCAAGTCGTGATTCCTATTACAAGAACATGATCAATCTCATACATCACATATATATCATTCATCGCATCCTTTTGGCCATATCACATCACAAGGTATATGCTGCAAAACAAGTTAGACATCCTCTAATTTTTGTTGCATGTTTTTACATGGCTGCAATAGGGTTCTAGCAAGAACGTTTCTTACCTACGTCAAAACCACAATGTGATATGCCAATTTCTATTTACCCTTCATAAGGACCCTTTTCATCGAATCTGATCCGACTAAAGTGGGAGAGATAGACACCCGCTAGCCACCTTATGCAACTAGTGCATGTCAGTCAGTGGAACCTGTCTCACGTAAGCGTACGTGTAAGGTCGGTCCGGGCTGCTTCATCCCACGATGCCGCCGAAACAAGATAAGACTAGTAGTGGCAAGTAAATTGAAAAAATCTACGCCCACAACAAAATTGTGTTCTACTCGTGCATAGAAACTACGCATAGACCTAGCTCATGATGCCACTGTTGGGGAACGTTGCAGAAAATAAAATTTTTCTACGCTTCACCAAGATCAATCTATGGAGTCATCTAGCAATGAGAGAGAGGAGTGCATCTTCATACCCTTGTAGATCACGAGCAGAAGCGTCCAAGAGAACGGGGTTGAGGGAGTCGTACTCGTCGTGATCCAAATCACCGAAGATCCTAGTGCTGAACGGACGGCACCTCCGCGTTCAACACACGTATGATTGGGGAAGACGTCTCCTCCTTCTTGATCCAGCAAGGGGGAAGGAGTGGTTGATGGAGATCCAGCAGCACGACGGCGTGGTGGTGGAAGTAGCGGCGATCTCGGCAGGGCTTCGCCAAGCTCAGCGAGAGGGAGAGGTGGTACGGGGGAAGAGGGAGGCGCCAGGGACTAGGGTGCGCAGCCCTCCCTCCCCCCTCTTTATATAGGGGCCCTGGGGGGGGGGCGCCGACCCCCTAGAGATCCAATCTCAAGGGGGGGGGGCGGCCAAGGGGGGGAACTTGCCCCCAAGTTAGGTGGGGCGCCCCCCACCCCTAGGGTTTCCAACCCTAGGCGCAGGGGGAGGCCCAAGGGGGGTGCACCAGCCCACCAGGGGATGGTTCCCTTCCCACTTCAGCCCATGTGGCCCTCCGGGATAGGTGGCCCCACCCGATGGACCCCCGGGACCCTTCCGGTGGTCCCGGTACAATACCGGTGACCCCCGAAACTTTCCCGGTGGCCGAAACTGGACTTCCTATATAAAATTCTTGACCTCCGGACCATTCCGGAACTCCTTGTGACGTCCGAGATCTCATCCGAGACTCCGAACAACTTTCGAGTTACCACATACTAATATCTCTACAACCCTAGCGTTACCGAACCTTAAGTGTGTAGACCCTACGGGTTCGGGAATCACGCAGACATGACCGAGAAAGTTCTCTAGCCAATAACCAACAGCAGGATCTGGATACCCATGTTGGCTCCCACATGTTCCATGATGATCTCATCGAATGAACCACGATGTCGAGGATTCAAGTAATCCCGTATACAATTCCCTTTGTCAATCGGTACGTTACTTGCCCGAGATTCGATCGTCGGTATCCCAATACCTTGTTCAATCTCGTTACCGGCAAGTCACTTTACTCGTACCATAATGCATGATCCCGTGACCAACTACTTGGTCACATTGAGATCATTATGATGATGCATTACCGAGTGGGCCCAGAGATACCTCTCCTTCATACGGAGTGACAAATCCCAGTCTCGATCCATGTCAACCCAACAGATACTTTCGGGGACACCTATAGTATACCTTTATAGTCACCCAGTTACGTTGTGACGTTTGGTACACCCAAAGCACTCCTATGGTATCCGGGAGTTACACGATCTCATGGTCTAAGGAAATGATACTTGACATTGGAAAAGCTCTAGCAAACGAACTACACGATCTTGTGCTATGCTTAGAATTGGGTCTTGTCCATCACATCATTCTCCTAATGATGTGATCCCATTATCAATGACATCCAATGTCCATAGTCAGGAAACCATGACTATCTGTCGATCAACGAGCTAGTCCATTAGAGGCTCACTAGGGACATGTTGTGGTCTATGTATTCACACATGTATTACGATTTCCGGATAACACAATTATAGCATGAATAATAGAAAATTATCATGAACAAGGAAATATAATAATAATCATTTTATTATTGCCTCTAGGGCATATTTCCAACAATACTTTGGTTCGGCGGTATTGTTGGATGAAGCGGCCCAGACCGACATTACGCGTACGCTTACGCGAGATTGGTTCTACCGACGTGCTTTGCACATAGGTGGCTGGCGGGTGTCAGTTTCTCCAACTTTAGTTGAACTGAGTGTGGCTACGCCCGGTCCTTGAGAAGGTTAAAGCATCACTAACTTGACGAACTATCATTGTGGTTTTGATGCGTAGGTAAGAACGGTTCTTGCTCAACCCGTAGCAGCGAAGTAAAACTTGCAACAACAAAGTAGAGGACGTCTAACTTGTTTTTGCAGGGCATGTTGTGATGTGATATGATCAAGACGTGATGCTATATTTTATTGTATGAGATGATCATGTTTTGTAACCGATTTATCGGCAACTGGCAGGAGCCATATGGTTGTTGCTTTATTGTATGCGATGCAATCGCCCTGTAATTGCTTTACTTTATCACTAAGCGGTTGCGACAATCGTAGATGCAATAGACGAAGAAACGACAACAATGCTACGATGGAGATCAAGGTGTCGCGCCGGTGACGATGGTGATCATGACGGTGCTTCAGAGTTGGAGATCACAAGCACAAGATGATGATGGCCATATCATATCACTTATATTGATTGCATGTGATGTTTATCTTTTATGCATCTTATCTTGCTTTGATTGACGGCAACATTTTAAGATGATCTCTCACTAAATTATCAAAGTATAAGTGTTCTCCCTGAGTATGCACCGTTGCGAAAGTTCTTCGTGCTGAGACACCACGTGATGATCAGGTGTCATAGGCTCTACGTTCAAATACAACGGGTGCAAAACAGTTGCACACGCGGAATACTCAGGTTAAACTTGACGAGCCTAGCATATAACAGATATGGCCTCGGAACACGGAGACCAAAAGGTCGAGCGTGAATCATATAGTAGATATGATCAACATAGTGATGTTCACCATTGAAACTACTCCATCTCACGTGATGATCGGACATGGTTTAGTTGATTTGGATCACGTGATCACTTAGATGACTAGAGGGACGTCTATCTAAGTGGGAGTTCTTAAGTAATATGATTAATTGAACTTTAATTTATCATGAACTTAGTCCTAATAGTATTTTTCAAATTATATTGTAGATCAATAGCTCGTGTTGTTGCTTCCCTATGTTTTATATATGTTCCTAGAGAAAACTAAGTTGAAAGATGATAGTAGCAATGACGCGGACTGGGTCCGTGATCTAAGGTTTATCCTCATTGCTGCACAGAAGAATTATGTCCTTGATGCACCGCTAGGTGACAGAGCTATTGCAGGAGCAGATGCAGACGTTATGAACGTTTGGCTAGCTCAATATGATGACTACTTGATAGTTTAGTGCACCATGCTTAACGGCTTAGAATCGAGACTTCAAAGACGTTTTGAACGTCATGGACCATATGAGATGTTCCAGGAGTTGAAGTTAATATTTCAAGCAAATACCCGAGTTGAGAGATATGAAGTCTCCAACAAGTTCTATAGCTAAAAGATGGAGGAGAATCGCTCAACTAGTGAGCATGTGCTCAAATTGTCTGGGTACTACAATCGCTTGAATCAAGTGGGAGTTAATCTTCCAGATAAGATAGTGATTGACATAATTCTCTAGTCACCATCACCAAGTTACTAGAACTTTGTGATGAACTATGCAAGGGATGACGAAAACGATTCCCGAGCTCTTCGTGATGTTGAAATCGACGAAGGTAGAAATCAAGAAAAAGAGCATCAAGTGTTGATGATTGACAAGACCACTAGTTTCAAGAAAAGGGAAAAGGGAAATAAAGGGAAACTTCAAGTAGAATGGCAAGCAAGTTGTCACTCCCGTAAAGAAGCCCAATGCTGGACCAAAGCCTGAAACTGAGTGCTTCTACTGCAAAGGAAATGGTCACTGGAAGCGGAAATGCCCTGAATATTTGGTGGATAAGAAGGATGGCAAAGTGAACAAGGGTGTATTTGATATACAGGTTATTGACGTGTGCCTTACTAGCGTTTATAGTAGCCCCTGAGTATTTGATACTTGTTCAGTTGCTAAAATTAGTAACTCGAAACATGAGTTACATAATAGACAGAGACTAGTTGAGGGTGAAGTGATGATGTGTGTTGGAAATGGTTCCAAGATTGATATGATCATCATCGCACACTCCCTATACTTTCGGGATTAGTGTAAAACCTAAATAAATGTTATTTGGCATTTGCGTTGAGCATAAATATGATTTGATCATGTTTATTGCAATACAACTATTCATTTAAAGTCAGAGAATAATTGTTGTTCTGTTTACATGAATAAAACCTTTGATGGTCATACACCCAATGAAAATAGTTTGTTGGATCTCGATGGTAGTGATACACATATTCATAATATTGATGCCTAAAGATGCAAAGTTAATAATGATAGTGCAAACTTATTTTTGGCACTGCCGTTTGGGTCATATTGGTGTAAAGCGCATGAAGAAACTCCATAAAGATGGATTTTCGGAATCACTTGGTTATGAATCATTTGATGCTTGCGAACCGTGCCTTTTGGGCAAGATGGCTAAAACTCCATTCTCCGGAACAAAGGAACGAGCTACTGACTTGTTGGAAATAATACATATTGATGTATGCAGGCCAATCAGTATTAAGGCTCGTGGCGGGTATCATTATTTTATGACCTTCACAGATGATTTGAGCAGATATGGGTATATCTACTTGATGAAACATAAGTCTGAAATAGTTGAAAGGTTCAAAGAATTTCAGAGTGAAGTGGAAAATCATCATAACAAGAAAATAAAGTTTCTGCGATCTGATCGTGGAGATGAATATTTGAGTTACGAGTTTGGTCTTCAATTAAAACAATGTGGAATAGTTTCATAGCTCACGCCACTTGGAACACCACAACGTTATGGTGTGTCCGAACGTCGTAACCACACTTTATTGGATATGGTGCGATCTATGATGTATCTTAGCGATTTACCACCATCGTTTTGGGGTTATGCATTAGAGACAGCTGCATTCGCTTTAAATAGGGCACCATCAAAATCCGTTGAGACGACACCTTATGAACTGTGGTTTGGCAAGAAACCAAAGTTGTCATTTCTTAAAATTTGGGGTTGCGATGCTTATGTGAAAAAGTTTCAACCTGATAAGCTCGAACCCAAATCAGAGAAGTGTGTCTTCATAGAATACCCAAAGGAAACTGTTGGGTACACATTCTATCACAGATTCGAAGGCAAGATATTCGTTGCTAAAATGGATCCTTTTTAGAGAAGGAGTTTCTCTCGAAAGAAGTGAGTGGGAGGAAGTAGAGCTTGATAAGGTAATTGTACCTTCTCTTGAATTGGAAAGTAGTTAATCACAAAAATCAGTTCCAGTGATTCCTACACCAATTAGTGAGGAAGCTAATGATGATGATCATGAAACTTCAGATCAAGTTACTACAGAACCTCGTAGGTCTTTCAGAGTATGGTCCGCACCAAAGTGGTATTGTAGTCCTATTTTGGAAGTCATGTTACTAAACTATGATGAACCTACAAACTATGAGGAAGCGATGATGAGCCCAGATTCCGCGAAATGGCTTGAGACCATAAAATCTGAGATAGGATCCATGTATGAGAACAAAGTATGGACTTTGCTTGACTTGCTCGATGATCAGCAAGCCAAGTTAAATAAATGGATCTTCAAGAGGAAGACAGACGCTGATAGTAGTGTTACTATCTACAAAGCTCGACTTGTTGCAAAAGGTTTTCGACAAGTTCAAAGGGTTGACTACGATGAGACTTTCTCACCCGTAGCGATGCTTAAGTCTGTCCGAATCATGTTAGCAATTGCCACATTTTATGAAATCTGGCAAATGGATGTCAAAACTGCATTCCTGAATGGATTTCTGGAAGAAGAGTTGTATATGATGCAACCAAAAGGATTTGTTAATCCGAAAGGTGCTAACAAAATGTGCAAGCTCCATCAATCCATCTATGGACTGGTGCAAGCATGTCGGAGTTGGAATATATGCTTTGATGAGTTGATCAAGGCATATGGTTTTATACAGACTTTTGGAGAAGCCTGTATTTACAAGAAAGTGAGTGGGAGCTCTACAACATTTCTGAGAAGTATATGTGAATGACATATTGTTGATCGGAAATAATGTAGAATTATTCTGCAAAGCATAAATGAGTGTTTGAAATGAGTTTTTCAAAGAAAGACCTCAGTGAAGCTACTTACATATTGGGCATCAAGATCTACAGAGATAGTCAAGACGCTTGATAAGTTTTTTCAATGAGTACATACCTTGACAAGATTTTGAAGTTGTTCAAAATGGAACAGTCAAAGAAAGAGTTCTTGCCTGTGTTGCAAAGGTATGAAATTGAGTAAGACTCAAATCCCGACCACGACAGAAATTAGAAAGAGAATGCAAGTCATTCCCTATGCATCAGTCATAGGTTCTATAAAAGTATGCCATGCTATGGACTAGACCTATTGTGTACTCTGCCCTGGTTTGGCAAGGGAGTACAATAGTGATCTAGGAGTAGATCACTGGACATTGGTCAAAGTTATCCTTAGTGGAATGAGGATATGTTTCTCAATTATGAAGGTGACAAAAGGTTCGTCGTAAAGGGTTACGTCTATACAAGTTTTGGCACTGATCCAGATGAGTCTAAGTCTTAATATGGATACATATTGAAAGTGGGAGCAATTAGCTAGAGTAGCTCCGTGCAGAGCATTGTAGACATAGAATATTTGCAAAATACATACGGCTCTGAATGTGACAGACCCGTTGACTAAACTTCTCTCACAAGCAAAACATGATCATACCTTAGTACTCTTTGGGTGTTAATCACATAGCCATGTGAACTAGATTATTGACTCTAGTAAACCCTTTGGATGTTGGTCACATGACGATGTGAACTATGGGTGTTAATCACATATAGATGTGAATATTGGTGTTAAATCACATGATGATGTGAACTAGATTATTGACTCTAGTTCAAGTGGGAGACTGAAGGAAATATGCCCTAGAGGCAATAATAAAGTTATTATTTATTTCCTTATATCATGATAAATGTTTATTATTCATGCTAGAATTGTATTAACCGGAAACATAATACTTGTGTGAATACATAGACAAACAGAGTGTCACTAGTATGCCTCTACTTGACTAGCTCATTGATCAAAGATGGTTATGTTTCCTAGCCATAGACATGGGTTGTCAGTTGATTAATGGGATCACATCATTAGGAGAATGATGTGATTGACTTGATCCATTCCATTAGCTTAGCACTTGATCGTTTAGTATGTTGCTAATGCTTTCTTCATGACTTATACATGTTCCTATGACTATGAGATTATGCAACTCCCATTTACCAGAAGAACACTTTGAAGGTGCTCTACAGGTGTCTCCGAAGGTACTTGTTGGGTTGGCGTATTTCGAGATTAGGATTTGTCACTCCGATTGTCGGAGAGGTATCTCTGGTCCCACTCGGTAATGCACATCACTTAAAGCCTTGCAAGCCTTGCAACTAATGAGTTAGTTGCAGAATGATGTATTACGAAACGAGTAAAGAGACTTGCCAGTAACGAGATTGAACTAGGTATTGAGATACCGATGATCGAATCTCGGGCAAGTAACATACCAATGACAAAGGGAACAACATATGTTGTTATGCGGTCTGACCGATAAAGCTCTTCGTAGAATATGTGGGAGCCAATATGAGCATCCAGGTTCCGCTATTGGTTATTGACAGGAGACGTGTCTCGGTCATGTCTACATAGTTCTCGAACCCGTAGGGTCCGCACGCTTAAAGTTATGATGACAGTTATATTATGAGTTTATATGTTTTGATGTACCGAAGGAGTTTGGAGTCCCGGATGAGATCGGGGACATGACGAGGAGTCTCGAAATGGTCGAGACGTAAAGATTGATATATTGGACGACTATATTCGGACATCGAAAAGGTTCCAAGTGATTCGGGTATTTTTCGGAGTA